>NW_020201707.1:4290-16509 GCF_001531365.2 Cynara cardunculus var. scolymus
ATGCTAACCGAGAGAACAACCCGGGAACAGGCACGAATAGAGATAGGGAATGCACGTATAAGTCGTTCCGAACCTGTAACCCTAAGGAATTTCATGGAACTGTAGGAGCGGTTGGACTGTTAACCTGGATAGAAGGAATGGAATATGTCCTTCATATCAGTAAATGTACTGAAGGAAACAAGGTGGAATTTGCTGCTTATCTTCTACAAGGACGAGAGCTGACTTGGTGGAACACACAGGTACAAACTCGAGGCCGAGATGCAGCCAATAGACTATCATGGGAAGAGTTTAAGAAAATGCTCAAGGAGGAGTACTATCCAAGGACTGAGATCCAGAAACTAGAAGCAGAATTGTGGAACCATCAGATGAAGGGAAATGACGTGGACTCATACACTGTACGTTTCCATGAGTTAGCCAAATTGGTGCCACATTTGGTGACGCCCGAGGAGAACCGAGTTGATCGATACGTTTGGGGCTTGTCCCCTGTAATCAGAGGGAATGTGACTTCGGCTGACCCAAAAACCCTACAAGAAGCAGTGAAATTAGCGACAAGGATCACCAACAATGCAAACCGTTTGGGAGCATTCACAAGTGACAAGGCAAGAGGAAAGAGGATAATGGAGGAACCTGCTAGAAGACAGTTTGGAAGAAGGATGGGTAAGGAGCAGAAAGTATCAGGAAACTTTGGAATTCAGGCACCGACGACCGAGAAAGGGAAAGGATCATGCACAAAGTGTGACAAGTGCAACAAACAACACCTGGGGAGATGTATCACATGTCTTAAGTGCAAGAGGAYAGRACATGTTRCAAAGGATTGYAGAGTCGGAGAAGGACRGGTTTGCTTTGAGTGTGGAAGCCCAAATCACTTCCGAAACGCTTGTCCTAGAAGAAATCAAGGGCCCTACACAAATCAAGCACGACCAACCAATCAAGGGAACCAAGGGGGTCAGGCACGAGGTCGGGTATTCGAAATCGGGGCAGAAGAAGCAAGACGAAATCCTGATGTAGTCACAGGTACGTTTCTTCTAAACAATCATCTAGCATACGTACTTTTTGATTCTGGAGCAGATAGGAGTTATGTATCGCTAGATTTTAGGCCAAAGATAAACATAAGACCCCAAAAGTTGAACGAAGTACATATAATAGAATATGCTAGCAGACAGAAAGTTAAGGTCAGATATGTGATCAAGAACTGCACTCTAAACTTAGTAGAAACGAATTTTAGTATTGACCTAATCCCAATCAAAATAGGAAGTTTTGATTTAATCGTGGGTATGGATTGGTTGTCCGAAAACCGAGTCGAAATTTGTTGTGCTGAAAAGAAGATTCGTATGCCACTATCAGAAGGAAGAATACTCGAAGTACATGGAGAGAAACCAAGGAAGGATCTTAAAATAGTGACATGTATGAAAATGCGAAATTACATGCGGAAAAATTGCGTTGCATTTTTGGCACATGTTGTGGATAGGGAAATCAAAGAGAAGCGTATTCAGGATCTCCCGATAGTGCAAGATTTTCCTGAGGTATTTCCAGATGAATTACCTGGATTACCCCCGCAAAGACAAGTAGAGTTCCATATTGATTTAGTTCCTGGAGCTGCACCCGTGGCAAAGTCGCCTTACCGATTAGCACCGTCGGAGATGCAGGAATTATCAGAACAACTACAGGAGCTGCTCGATAAAGGATTCATTACGCCTAGCTCTTCACCCTGGGGAGAACCGGTTCTATTTGTCAAAAAGAAGGATGGATCTTTCCGGATGTGCATTGATTACAGAGAACTCAACAAGCTGACCATCAAAAACCGTTACCCCCTCCCTCGAATTGACGACTTGTTTGATCAACTACAAGGTGCTACGTACTTCTCAAAGATCGATCTTCGTTCAGGATATCACCAGATGAGAGTTCGCGAAGAAGACATTGCTAAGACGACGTTTAGGACTCGATACGGTCATTATGAGTTTCTAGTCATGCCTTTTGGATTAACAAACGCTCCAGCAGTCTTCATGGATTTGATGAACAGAGTTTGCCGACCGTACCTAGACAAGTTCGTGATTGTGTTTATAGATGATATATTGATTTACTCACGAGATAAGAAGGAGCATGAACAACATTTAAGGTTGATCCTAGAATTGCTCAAGAAGGAAAAGTTGTACGCCAAAATTTCCAAATGCGAATTTTGGATTCGTGAACTGCATTTTCTGGGCCATGTAGTCAATGAGAAGGGAATCCATGTTGATCCAGCTAAGATCGAGGCTATCAAGAAGTAGGAAGCCCCAAAGACACCAACGGAGATTCGTYAATTTCTTGGTTTGGCAGGTTATTATAGGCGATTCATTGCAAACTTCTCCAAGATCGCGCAACCACTAACGACCCTAACGCAGAAAGATGAGAAATTTATTTGGGGCGAGAAGCAGGAAGAAGCATTTAAGACACTTAAGCACAAGTTGTGTAATGCGCCGATTCTAGCATTACCAGAGGGAACAGATAACTTTGTGGTGTACTGCGATGCCTCGCATCAAGGACTGGGGTGCATATTGATGCAGAAGGACAAAGTTATTGCGTATGCATCGAGACAACTAAAAGTCCATGAAAAGAATTACACCACCCATGACCTGGAACTTGGAGCAGTGGTATTCGCACTCACAATCTGGAGACACTATCTCTATGGCACAAGATGCACTATCTTCACCGACCACAAGAGCCTTCAACACATTCTCGATCAGAAGATGCTGAATATGAGGCAGAGGAGATGGGTCGAATTACTCAACGACTACGATTGTGAAATATAGTACCACCCAGGAAAGGCTAACGTTGTAGCAGATGCTCTGAGTAGGAAAGAAATAGTGAAGCCATCGAGAGCACGAGCTATGGGAATGTTGGTACAGTCAAGCTTAAAGGCTCAGATTCTCGAAGCCCAAAAAGAAGCTCTGAAGACAGAAAATCTGAAGGACGAGACCCTGCATCAAGTAGAGAAAAAGTTTGAAGGACGATCAGATGGGATACGCTACTTTAAAGATAGAGTATAGATTCCAAAGGTCGACCATCTGAGATCGACAATCATGGACGAAGCACACCAATCGAGGTACTCAATCCACCCAGGAACGGATAAAATGTACAAAGGATTAAAATAGCACTACTGGTGGCCAGGAATGAAGAAAGATGTGGCCCTATATGTGAGTAAATGTTTGACTTGTGCGAGAGTCAAGGCGGAACACCAGAAACCATCCGGTCTCCTACAGCAACCATAAATCCCTAAATGGAGGTGGGAGCAGATCTCGATAGACTTTGTGACCAAATTACCCAGAACCAAAAAGGGGCATGACTCGATCTGGGTAATTGTGGATCAACTCACGAAATCCGCACATTTTCTACCTATTCGAGAAGATTTCAACTTAAAAAGACTCGCACAACTATATGTCAACAAGATTGTTATGCGTCATGGAGTACCTGTTTCAATCATTTCAGACAGAGATAGCCATTTTACCTCACGATTATGGAAATCACTACAAAAGGCGATGGGCACAAGGATAGATTTAAGTACTTCTTATCATCCTCAAACCGATGGGTAAACGGAAAAGACTATTTAGACATTAGAGGATATGATGCGTGCTTGTGTGATAGAATTCGGAGGTAGCTGGGATGATCACCTACCGCTGGTTGAATTTTCCTACAACAACAGCTATCATACGGTATACAGTGTGCGCCGTACGAAGCCCTCTACGGACGCAAGTGCATATCACCACTCAACTGGTTGGAAGTTGGTGATAGTCAATTAACTAGGCCGGACATTGTTTAGAAGATAACAGACAAGATCAAAGACGATCCAAGAAAGGTTAAAAGCGGCTAGAGATCGCCAGAAAAGCTATGCGGATAACCGTAGGAAGCCACTGGAATTCCAAGTTGGAGATCAGGTGTTATTAAAGGTATCACCATGGAAAGGGCTATTACGTATTGGGAAGAAAGGAAAATTAAGTCCAAGATATATTGGTTCGTTCAAGATACTGGAAAGGGTGGGACCAGTCGCTTAYAAACTTAATCTACCGCAAGAGCTCAATGCCATTCATGACACCTTCCATGTATCGAATCTCAAGAAATTTCTATCAGAAGACTCGTTTGTCCTGCCTTTGGAAGAGATCCAAGTCAATGAACAGTTATGCCTTATAGAAGAACCAATTGAAATTCTTGACCGTGAAATCAAGCGATTGAGGCGTAGYAAGATACCAATCGTGAAAGTTCGTTGGAACTCAAGGCATGCGCCGGAGTATACCTGGGAGCGAGAAGATTTTATGAAGAACAAATATCCCCAACTATTCACGGCAGAACTGTCCGGAHGTTGCAATCATTAAATTTCGGGGCGACATTTCTCTAACGAGGGGAGACTGTGACAGCCGTCAAATTCGAACTTCCATGTTAGCTCTTATTAAGTTTATATTAGTGTTACTGAAAATAATTTATAAGATTAGGAATTAGTTAGGTTAGTTTGGTCGAAAAATTTCTAGAGATTCCGGCAGTTGCTTAGAAAGTCCGGTTTCGACCCGAAATTATCTGAAACGTCCTATACAGTACCAAATGCTCTAATTTATACCCAATATATATAAAACACTAAGTTTTAGTGTTTTAAATATAAAACCTTTCTATTTAAATAAATTTAGTCATCATGGGCTTGCCCCCCCCCATGGCCGGCCACCTCTTCCCCTCCCTCCATTTACCCACAAATAAATACCATTATTCTTTATTTCTTCACATTTTCAAGATTTGTAACTCTCTCTCCCTAAAACTCAAGAGTCATCTTCATCCTCTACCTTCTTCAGCCGATTTCTTCATAGTTTCTTCATCAAAATAGTAAGATATTTGAAGATACAACATCCCTCACATAAACAATCAAGGTAATATCTTCATCTTCCTCTTTTCTTGCAAATTTTGGGAGAAAAAACCACTTTTTATGCATTCTTTATCTACCATCTTCTAAGTTCTGAAAATTTTGAGTTTTAAGGAGAGGTTATACACCAAAAACATGTAAAAATTTTTATATGATGGTGGTAATCTATGACCCAAACACTAGAACTCAAAAAGATAGGAAGCAATCATGATTTTATGTGGTTTATTTCTTAAAAATCTTATATTCTKGTGCTGACAGATTATGTRCTTRTGCAYAAATCRTSCATATCTTGCAATTGACATGTTCAAATGTTATGAGGTTTCTTCTAAAAGTTTATTTATTGAGTTGGGGTTGTAATTCAATTGGTCTCATTCAAAAACATTGAGTTTTGGCCCCCCAAATACTCAAAACATTATATATGTGCATCTGAGAGTTTTTCAGTAGGTAAACCCTACTTTGAACAGCCATAACTCTCTAGATAATCATTAAAAATTGTTGATTTTTCTTCTGGATGTTAGTTTAATGAGTTACCTTTCAAATACCACCGATTGCATTCAATATTGTGGTGATTTGAGGTTTTAATTACTCAAAATAAGATGAACATGCAATCTGTCTGATTCTGACAGATTGGTATATGTATGTTCCATCGACCATATCTCTTTCAAAACTCGATGAAAAAGGATGATTCTTCATTTGAGAGTTACATTTACGGGTTATATCCTACATGCAAGTGGAATCACATGAAATTATGGAGTTTTGATCTCCAAGCACCTAAAACACTATAGGTGTGCAAACTGTGAAACCACCAGTAGGTAACTCTTACTTTGAATGCTAATATCTTTCTACTTACTTGTTCTTAATGTATGATTATTCTTCTAAAATGTTCTTTTATGAATTAGAATTCATTTGAATCCAATTTCACTCAAAAATATGATGTTTTGGGGCATGAACCAATTTATTTAAGTTAAGTATGCAATCTATCAACTAATGACAAATGTGTGCATGCGACTTTAAGGTGTCATATCTTCCTCTCAACTTATCCAAAATGAGGGAATCTTAGTTTAAAAGTTTCGTATAAGTGTTAGGTTTTCAATCCAACTTGAATTTCTGCAGATCACTTTGTAGAACTCATTTAATGAGTGTTTTACTAACTTGGTGTAATTTGCCATTTCAGTTGTGATAAGTTGTATTGCATAAATTATTTGAATCATCATTACATGCCCAAAATACATGAAATTTGGTCAAGATGACTATAAGTCAGTGCTATAACCCATGTAAAATGATGGGAAATTATCTCATTTTTGAATTCTCTTTATTTTGATCATCTTTAAGTATCATAAGTTTCTGTCCAGGATCAAGATTTTGGGATTGGTTGATTTTGTAAAATTTGATCTTTTATTGGATTATATCATCAATTCCGGTATAAATTAATTCATTDATGAGCATATGGACATTATGTATATTTGGACCATGGATAATATTATGAGACATAAGTAGACAAATATGGACTTAGGATTTATTAAACCCCATAGGTAGTGATAWATCAATWAGTGATGGTTTTGGATATTCCTATTGATAGGGAATCGTTGAACTAGTGCGGTGTTCGGATCGTATCTCTTTTTCTTGCGAAGCTCTGCAACAAAAGTGAGTTTTCACAGTCCTTTTTTACTATTTTAGCGTTTTGGGGTGAAAAGCATGATTAAAGAAATGTTTGATAGATTTATATTGATATATGAATCTTGTTATGAGCAATTAAATGTATACACTATTGATGGTATGTTGAGTTTAAAAGTCCCCGTTTGTCCACACTACTATTAACTCATTTTGAGCCTATGATTCTAGTGGATAGCGCTATTTGGTTGTTATACCTACCCTTTTTACTGACGAGTAGGGGTGCACTTGGTCATTAAAATTTGCTCTACACATGTGACACGTAGTGGTCACCGCTGAGGTAGTCCGGTAAGAGTTCTACACATGTAGGGTTTAGTCCCACCGCTGAGGTAGTCCGGCATGAGTTCTACACATGTGGGGTTTAGTCCCACCGCTGAGGTAGTTCATAAGTATGCTCTACACATGTGGTTCGCTACCACCTCTGAGGTAGTTCGTGGGGCGTTGAAAGTTGTTTAGGTTTAGTAGTGGCTCAACAAATTTATATCATGTGTATGACGTTGTTTTTTTTTAGATATAGCTCATAAATTTATAACTGAAATTGCTCCATTTGAAATCATTTTGTGCATATAAAACCTATGAACTCACCAACTCTTGTAGTTGACACTTGTTTTGACGTGCTTTTTCMGGGTAAGAAAGACTCATGGTGACACTTAATATGAGCCGTGTCACAATCATCGCTTTCAAAATTTCTTTTGTGTTTATTTTGTAAACTTGTATTTGGGATTGTAAACTTTGGTTATGATGTATTTAAAATTTTAAATTGTATGGYTGTGTTGTTTATACACTATTGCTATGAGACTCTACCTGCCATACCTCGCGTTTTCGCTTTAGCGGGGTATGACACGGGGGCATTAGTTAAGCCGAATGGCATAACTAAGAATTTGTGATGCCCATACCTTGTTCTGAATGTTGTTGTGGCGACATCATCTTCCCTAACTTTGAGCTGATGATACCCTGACCTTAAATCAATCTTGGAGAAATAACTTGCTCCCACCAATTGGTCAAACAAATCATCAATCCTTGGTAAAGGATATTTGTTTTTGATTGTCAGCTTATTCAATTCACGATAGTCTATACACAGTCGCATAGACCCGTCCTACTTCTTGATGAATAAGATCGGAGCACCCCAAGGTGAAGTGCTAGGCCTAATAAATCCCTTACCAGATAAATCTTTCAACTGTGCAATCAGTTCTTTTAATTCAGATGAAGCTAAACGATATGGCGCCTTTGCTACTTGTCCAGCCCCTGGTACTAAATCAATTCGGAACTCAATGACTCTATCTGGTGGTAATCCAGATAAGTCTTCTGGAAAGACTTCTGGATATTCACTAACAATCAGAATCGATTCTTTTTTCTTTTTTCTTTCTTCAGATCAATTACGTATGCCAAACATCCTTGGCACTTCTTCCGAATACTTTTATGGGCTTTCATTACTGACAAAATACGTATGGTGATTCTGACGATCACCATAAATAACAATTGTTCCTTGGTCTGGAAGCGTTATTCTGATCATTTTCTGATTACAAACAATACTAGCCTGATACCTTGCCAACCAGTCCATATCCACCACTACATCAAATTCATTCATCGGCATGGGAAATTACTGAATAGGAAGTTCATAGCCCTCAATCATAATATTACAGTTATTAAACATACTTGTAACAGTTTCCTGACTATTAGCAGTATCAACTACTAATTCATCATCAAGTAACACAGAATTCAAACATGTAGTTTGAGCAAACTATGGTGATACAAACGAAAAGTTTGCACCAGAGTCAAATAACACCTTAGCACATATTGAMTTCAGAAGGAATGTACTTGTTACTACATCCGGTGATGCTTCTGCCTCGTTTTTAGTCATCTGGAAGGACCGTCCTCGCGCCCCTCCTTGCCCTCCTCTATTCACAGTAGGTCTTCCCCGAGTACCCGACGCGTTACTTCCCATTGTCAGTTGTGGAGTTCTTAACAATGGACAATTCGATTGAATGTGATCCGGGGAATTGCAGTTAAAACACCTTCGATTAGCTGGGCAATTTCTGGACAGATGGCCTGCTTCACCGCACTTATAACACTCTTTTGGGTCTATTTTACACTCACCCTGATGTATCTATCGGCATAGCGTGCAAACTTTCTCACCGACCTTTTGCTCAGATTTATTATCATATCTTATCATTTTCGGTCCTCGGAAAGATGAAGGCCCTTCCCACCTTCTCTTTTCTACAACTTTTTCTTCTAGCTGTCGGTTCTTATTTCGTTTGGTTACTTCGGCCACGTCTACCGTCAATGAAAAGGTATTGGGGTTCATGGCAATTACAAACTCTCTGATTGAGGGTTTCAAACCCCAAATATACCTTTCTATCTTTCTAGATTCTGTTGAAACATAGTGTTCTGTAAAGCGAGAGTATTCAATGAATCTTTTGGTATACTCCCGAACTGTTCCATTTCCCTGTTCCAGCTTCAGAAAATCTTCTTCCATTTGTCTAATTGTTGTCTTAGGACAAAACTGGTTCTTGAATCAGTCCATGAATTCTACCCAAGACAAAGTCTGTAAAACATCCGTTCTGGCCGACGATTCAACTTCCGACCAGAATAAAGCATTTGACTTTAATACAGAAACAACAAATCGAACTTTATCTGTTTCAAGACACCGAATGGTGTTGAATATTGATTCCATTTCTTTAATCCAGTAGATGGCTTTCAGTGGATCTCTTTCTCCAGAAAATGTTGGTGGCTTTCATGCTAGAAACATTTTAATATCCCCCTCCTTGTTGTAAGTAACTGGCATCGAGGGATGAACTTCTATTCTTTCTGTTTCTACCCTGGCTGGAACTCGCATAATAGAAGTCAGAGTTTCCCGCAACTTCCCTATTTCTTCAACCAACATATCTCTGGTTACATATTCAGGGTGTGGCAGTGATCTCTCCTAAACATTCCCAGAGTGGGATTCTTCATGTTCAGAATGTACTTCGGTCCGACCCCTTCCCTGAGACAGACTTCTTCCTCTGCCTCTTCCCCTTGCTCTTCCCCAACCTCTATTTGCAGATGTGCTAGTTGGAAGATTAACGGGTGATTCTTCCCTTTCCTCAGATTCTGGATGAGCCATTCTTTCAGATCTTTGGGTTCGGCTAGACATCTGTAAATTTTAGTGTTAATAATCACGTATTCACATTCCCAAATATAATGAAGTATTCAAGTTCAGATGTGTACCTGTAAATTCATAATTACACTGGCCAGATGTAATTAAATTTTACATTACACACTGTTCTTTCAACCCATCATATTTATTTCCAATGGAGATAACTATGTCCGGGACCCTTAACATGCAATAAAAACAATTTAAGTCTAGGTATTATACTGTTAAATACCTAAATCCCTTAAACTCAGGCTCTGATACAGATATGTATTTTAAATTTTTTTGGACCTTATATTTGGTTGTGATGGTAGATTCTTGTACTAAGGGACCCAGATGTATATAAATATGTATTTCTTTGGTATGAAATATGTGTTACATGCAAACACTTCTTTAAAATGCTCTCAACTTACTCAAAATAGCAGGGGAACTAAATGAGGAGGTTAAGCCTCTTATTTATACTACCCAAATAGGGTAAGGCAGCTAAAACCGCCTTCCCTCCTCCCTTCCACCTCATGCTTAACCACATATACACACATGCACATACACATACATACCTTTTCCATGCATACATCCATGCACATGTCATGCAAATATATATATATATATATATATTTATCCAATTAATGCACAAATCCACATACCAGCATGTATCAAATTATCATGCTATCACGTAATTATTAAATCAGATAATCACGTATTAAATACCTTGGGTAATAACCAGGATCTGGTTATCACAGATACCACTTTCTGTAACACCCCATACAATACATTGCATGTAACATATACTTCATACAAAAAAATACATGTTTATATCGTATTCAGGTCCCTTAGTACAAAAAATCACTATACATAATTCAAGGTCCAAAAATTCAAATACATTTCTTGCACTAATCAACGTTCGATAATCAAAACTGTACATCAAAGACAGATCTTCACGTAGAAATGCATATAGGAAAATATCACATTTTCCCCTTTCCCTTACCATCCGTACCTCCTGCAATACATATTTAAAATCACAAAACGAGGGTTAAACCAAAAGGTCTAGTGAGATATCCTATTTACGTTATTGCAGGGTGAAAATCTTCAAAATCTTTATGAAAAACAACTTTTCATATATATAACAAATATATGAACAAATAGGGACATATTACCCGTGCGTTTCCACTTTTCAATGCCAAGCATTCAGATTATTCAAATCACATACCTTTGAACCAACTAGGTTTCATATAATTCCACTTTTAAACCTTTTCAAATCAACAAGGTTTTTTTAAAGTGTCAGGCCAAACCTATTATTTTTTCCTCAATAACACCCAGACTGTGATTTTCAATAAGAACCTTGATCTTAAATCTTTAAATCACAAAGAAATAAAGATTCCAGACCAATGTAATCTTAAGGAATATAATAGAAAGAGTTATATCATACCACACACATACAAATGCCACTCTTATATCAAATGTACACCTCTTCTTGATATGCCACCCTTATCCCATGGTACCCCTCTCCTTGATATGCCACCCTTATCCCATGGTACACCTCCCCTTGATATGCCACCCTTATTTCCTCATCAAAGTATTTCACAAAACAATTCCAAATAGACCGCAGTTAATGGAATTAATATCAATCCAAAATCATTTATATCAAAATTGTAATATTCGGGTTATTAAATAAGATTTAATAATTTAAATCTTTACTTTTATGTAAATATTTTATATTATTGCGCATGTGAGTGTGGAATTGTGATGGGAGGCGGTTTATGCACTTGCTATTTATAGCAAGTGCGTATGAAAGGAAAAGTTTTGTTGTTGGATATTCTGGAGAACAAAAATCAATTGAGAGTAAAGACTGAAGGAGGATTTGCAAACTTGAATTCAATCAAAAATCAAAGGTGAGTGTATTAAGCTTTGAGTATTATTTGTTTGCATACAATTCTCAGTTATTGGAACTGGTTATTATGATTTATATGTCATATTGTGTGGATTCTCCTTAAACCGGATAAAGGCTGACTGGATTTTACATAAACCAGCCAAGTGTTGTCCGGATTCAACCCTAAACCGGTCAAGAGGTGACCGGATTAACCATAATTCGCTCAAGAGGTGTTCGGATTAAAACAAATGTTCAAAGAGAATTAGGATTGACCGGATTAATCTCCGGACAGTGTTGTCCGGATTAGATCTCCGGATGATTGACCGGATTTGCTTTTAAATCGCCTAAGTATTGACCGATTTATCCTTAAACCGCCTAAATGTTGTCCGGATTATAAATTGCCCAAGTCGTGGTCGATTTACCATCTTGATACCCTAAGTGTTTATCCGGATTTCATATCCGGACAAGACTGACCGGATTTCAAATTCGGCAAATGTGTTGAAGCATTTTGAGATGAAATGACGGTGTAATCGCGAGAGAGATGAAATGGCGGTGTAACCGCGAGAGAGATGAAAGGGCGGTGTAACCGCGAGAAAGATGAAATGGCGGTGTAACTACGAAAGAGATGAAAAGATATGTGATAGATATTAATAAAATGTTTGTGATATACAG
>NW_020201707.1:16884-18829 GCF_001531365.2 Cynara cardunculus var. scolymus
AACTAGAGGTGTGGAAAGTTATGATAATAGGTTTCACTGGGTCTATGAACATGGGAATATGTTATAGCTGAACCTATTATGAGAAAGATAGATTATATATGATTGATATAATCTGAGTTATGAATAGACATGAGGATAAATGTGTTATTATATCGTGATTATGAGAATAATCATGTGTGTTTGAATGTGACAGAAAAAGTGATATACTGAGAAATGGCAGATAATCCCAATCAATCAGAAAGGACTTCTACTGGTTATGGAAGAGGTCGGGGAAGAAGAAACGTAACACAAGGAGAGGACCCAGAAAATGTGATGACGAYAGAAACGCGAAGTCGTAGTAGGGGTCGAGGAAGAGGTAGAGGTATTGGACAAGACCATGAACTGTCGGCTCAAGAAAGTTCAATGTCTGGTCATGGAAGAGGAAGGGCAAGGGGTGGACAAAATATTCCTGATCCTGGATTTATTACCCAGGAAATGTTGGCAGCAGAGTTGGGAAAGTTCCAAGAAAGTTTGGTAAATTTGTTGGGGCATACAACCCAAAATAATCCAGACGTGGTAAGAAATCCCGATTACCAAGAGGAAGCTGGAGCTAGTACACCGGTAATTGGTACATCTGTACCCCATACTTCATCCTCAGTACAAAAAGGAGGAGATATCAAAATGTTTCTTGCCTGTAAACCTCCTAAGTTTTCGGATGAGCGTGATCCTGTTAAATTAGTAAAGGTACAGAAGAAGATAAAGTCATGTTTGTTGTATCTTGTTTGAGATCAAGTGCTTTATATTGGTGGGAAGTCCTATCCAGTTCAGATCCTAACATTTTGAAGACTATGTTGTGGGAAGAATTTGTGGTTAAGTTTAAAATGCAGTATTGTCCTGAAGCTGCAGTAAGAAAGTTGGAAGATGATTTCATTCGTCTTGAGCAAGGAAACATGTCAGTCCGCCAGTATACAAAAGTTTTTATGGAACAATATAGGTTTGTTGAAGCCTATATAATATCTGAAAACAGTAGAGTGAGAAAGTATATCTGGGGATTGAAGTCGAATCTTCGGAAATATGTAATATCCAGGAATCCGACAACATTTCAAGCGGCAGTTGATGCAGCTGAAATTCTAGAACAAGACATTAACCGACAACCACAAGAAAAGGTTGGAGAGAAAAGAAAGGGGGAAGCTACAGTAACTGGTTTTCGTAGATCGAGGTTTATGGAAAATTTGAATCGGCCAGTCTTAAGATTTGCTGAAAGGGCGTGTAAGCGATGTCATAAGATACATCAGGGAAATTGGAATACCGAATCTGGAGTATCCTTTAAATGTCAGGAACCAGGACATATAGCTCGAGACTGTCGGATGACGCGGAGGTGTTTTACTTGTAATTCATCTCAACATGTAAATGTCGATTGTCCGCAAGCAAAGAGTCGAGGGTTTGGTTTTRCTGGAGGTCGGGGATCTGGATATTCTGGGGGTCGAGGATCTGGGTATGTGCCAACAAGTCGTGGACAAGTGGATAATCGTGTTAATCCAAGTGGACGGGGAGGGATAAGACAGGCAGAGTCTAATGCAAAAGCGAGAGCCTTTCAGATGACGAGAGGCGAGGCGGAAGTGCACCCTGAAGTGGTAACAGGTACATTCCTTGTTAATTTAGTATGTGCCAAAGTTTTATTTGACTCGGGTGCAAATCGTTCTTTTGTGTCACCGTTGTTTGTTAATTCTGCACATTTAGAATCTAAAGCGTTGAGTGAGGAATTAATTGTGGAAACAGCAAATGATAGTGAAGTTTCAATTAAGGAAAGAATTGATGAAATGTTTTATAAGTATAGAAGGATGTGAGGTGMCTATACARTTATTTCTTTTGCCTTTAAGGGAATTTGATATAATTATAGGCATGGATTGGTTAGCTGAAAACCAAGCCAACATAGTCTGTAATGAAAAGATGATTCATATAGACT
>NW_020201707.1:19274-38711 GCF_001531365.2 Cynara cardunculus var. scolymus
ATTTGTTTGATCAATTGGTTGGGGCTACTTATTTTTCAAAGATTGATTTACGGTCCGGTTATCATCAATTGAAGATTCGGAATGAAGATGTGTCGAAAACGGCATTCCATACACGTTATGGTCATTAAGAATTCCTGGTTATGCCATTTGGACTCACAAATGCGCCTGCAGCCTTTATGGACATGATGAATAGGGTGTGTCGTCCCTATCTTGATAAATTTGTGATTGTTTTCATTGATGATATTCTGATATATTCTCGGTCGGAAGAAGAACAAGCACATCATTTTAGATTACTTCTGGAATTATTGAAACAAGAGAAACTGTATGCCAAGATGTCAAAGTGTGAATTTTGGCTGCGGAAAGTTCAGTTTTTGGGGCATGTTATCTCAAAAGAAGAGATTAAAGTAGATCCACTCAAGATTGAAGCTATTGAAAAATGGGAAGCTCCAAGAACTCCAACTGAAGTCAGAAGTTTTCTTGGATTGGCTGGGTATTATCGTAAGTTTATATAGGATTTCTCTCGTATAGCTACTCCCTTAACGAAGCTAACCAAGAAGAATGTGAAATATGAGTGGGATGAAGCACAAGCTCAGGCTTTTCAGATATTGAAGGATAAGTTATGCAGTGCACCAATTTTATCTTTGCTAGATGGAATGGAAGATTTTGTGGTGTATAGTGACGCATCAAAGATGCGTTTGGGATGTGTATTAATGCAACGTGGAAAGGTAATAGCTTATGCTTCTAGACAGTTAAAAGATCATGAAAGGCAGTATCCTATTCACGATATGGAATTGGCGGCAATAGTGTTTGCTTTGAAGATATGGAGACATTATTTGTATGAAACGAAATGCCAAATCTTCACAGATCATAAGAGCTTGCAACATCTATTTCATCAGAAAGATTTGAATATGCGTCAGAGAAGATGGTTGGAATTGGTGAGTGATTATGATTGTAAAATTTTATATCACCTAGGAAAAGCAAACGTAGTGGCCGATGCGTTAAGTCGACAAGAGAAAAGTGGAACTATCAAAGTTATAGCTATACGAGCTGAGTTGTTACCCAGTATTCAAGAAAAGTTACGAGAATTTCAATATGAGGCGATGAAAAAGGATAAGATCAAACAGGAAAGATTGGGTGGATTAATATCTGATTTAGTGAAAGATGACAGAGAATTTTGGAAATTCCAGAACATAATTTGGGTACCATGCTACGGTGATCTCAGAAAACGTATTTTCGGTGAGGCTCATAAGTCACGTTTTGCAATTCATCCAGGTACAAATAAAATGTATCGGGATTTGAAGCAACATTATTGGTGGCCAGGTATGAAGAAGGATATARCTAAGCATGTTGAGCAATGCTTAACATGTCTTCAGGTAAAGATTGAACATCAATGCCCTTACGGTAAGTTGCAATCTTTAGAAATTCCAGTATGGAAGTGGGATCCCATCACTATGGATTTCATAACCAAATTGCCGAAAACATCAAAAGGTTATGATGCTATATGGGTGATAGTAGATCGGTTATCCAAATCTGCACACTTCTTACCTATGAAAGAATTTTATCCAATGGAGAGATTGGCAAAACTGTATATTGATGAGATAGTGACACGTCATGGTGTTCCTCTATCAATTTTTTCGGACAGAGATAGTCGATTCACTTCTATGTTTTGGAAAAGTTTCCAAAGAGAAATGGGTTCGCAAATTAAGCTAAGTACAGCTTATCACCCTCAAACTGATGGACAAAGTGAACGAACTATCCAAACTTTAGAAGATATGCTGAGAGCATGTGTAATTGATTTTGGAGGATCATGGGATAGTCATTTGGATCTGGTAGAATTTGCATACAACAATAACTACAATTCAAGTATTCAGGCAGCACCTTTTGAGGTTTTGTATGGACGAAAATGTCAAACTCCTTTGTGTTGGAATAAAATAGGTGAAAAACAGTTTGCTGGGCCTGAGTTAGTTCAGCAAATTGCAGATAAAATTGGAGTAATACGGGAACGAATGAAAGCGGCAAAAGATAGACAAAGAAGTTATGCAGATAAACGTTGGAAGCCGATTGAGTTTCAAGTGGGCGATAGAGTAATGTTAAAAGTATCACCTTGGAAAGGAATGGTACGTTTTGGAAAAAGAGAGAAGTTAAGTCCAAGATATATTGGACCATTTCCTATTGTGGGAAGAGTTGGGGAAGTAGCTTACAAGTTAGGACTTCCATTAGAGTTAAGTGGGATCCATGACACATTTCATGTGTCAAATTTGAGGAACTGTCTAATAAATCCAAATGTGGCAGTACCATTACCTGAGATTAAGATGGATGAGAGATTATGCTTTGAAGAAACCCCTGAACAGATTATGGACTACAAAGTAAAGAAGTTGCGAAACAAAGAGATTGGGATAGTAAAGGTTCAGTGGAAATATCATAAAGGACCAGATGCCACTTGGGAATCGGAGTCTGAAATGCAAACAAAGTATCCCTACCTTTTTGCTTGAATGGAATTCCGGGACGGAATTCTTTTAGGGAGGGAATGTTGTAATATTCAGGTTATTAAATAAGATTTAATAATTTAAATCTTTACTTTTATGTAAATATTTTATATTATTGTGCATGTGAGTGTGGAATTGTGATGGGAGGCGGTTTATGCACTTGCTATTTATAGCAAGTGCATATGAAAGGAAAAGTTTTGTTGTTGGATATATTGGAGAACAAAAATCAATTGAGAGTAAAGACTGAAGGAGGATTTGCATACTTGAATTCAATCAAAAATCAAAGGTGAGTGTATTAWGCTTTGAGTATTATTTGTTTGCATACAATTCTCAGTTATTGGAACTGGTTATTATGATATATATGTCGTATTGTGTGGATTCTTCTTAAACCGGATAAAGGCTGGCCGGATTTTACATAAACTGGCCAAGTGTTGTCCAGATTCAACCCTAAACCGGTCAAGAGGTGACCGGATTAACCATAATTCGCTCAAGAGGTGTTTGGATTAAAACAAATGTTCCAAGAGAAGTGGGATTGACCGGATTAATCTTCGGACAGTGTTGTCCGGATTAGATCTCCGGATGATTGACCGGATTTGCCTTTAAATCGCCTAAGTATTGACCGGTTTATCCTTAAACCGCCTAAAAGTTGTCCGGATTATAAATCGCCCAAGGCATGGTCGATTTACCATCTTGATATCCTAAGTGTTTATCCAGATTTCATATCCGGACAAGACTGACCGGACTTCAAATCCGCCAAATGTGTTGAAGCATTTTGAGATGAAATGGCGGTGTAACCGCGAGAGAGATGAAATGGCGGTGTAACCGCGAGAGAGATGAAATGACGGTGTAACAGCAAGAGAGATGAAATGACAGTGTAACTGCGAGGGAGATGAAAAGATATGTGATAGATATTAATAAAAAATTTGTGATATACATATTTGATTCTAAACTGTTAGTTTAGAAAGTATGTTGTTGGTATGAGTTATATACACTCACTAGACCTTTTCGGTCTAACGCTCAGTTGTTGGACTAACCGGTTTTGCAGGTCATCATACCTCGTAGGATAAAGGCAAGAGAAAAGTTTAAAATGAATGACATTTAGTACTCATAAATGTATTTTAAGAAAGTTTTATTTTGTTAATCTGTATTTTGTAAACGATTTTACAGTTTGTGTTATGAGTATGATGATGTGGATTATCTGTATATGGAATATGTGGGTCGTTACACATGGATAATCATAAAAACAAGATAAACTTTGTAGAATCCAGCTTTTGATTGGTCATCTCCAGCTGTCTTCCATGGGGCTTGATTTCAACCTTATCTTCATATCTTCATCGCATGCCTCTGGTTGAAGTAGTGAGGAAAACTTCAAATGTTGGTACCACAGAGGGGTTATGAAGATGTTTTTTCTATCACATCTCTTGTCAGTTCATCGACCCTCTGGTTGTTCTTCAGACTTAGCCATTTTGCCTTGAAGTCTTTCATCAGCCTTCTGGTTCTTCATCACTTGTTTGTCTTCATTACTACCATACATAAGACTTATAGGGTCTAACACAAATCCTAAGAAATCTCACCTATCTGCTGTGAAAAGAATCTTTAGATACCTTAAAGGAACTCAATTTCTGGGTCTCTGGTATCCAAAGTATTCTGGATTTGATCTTATTGCATATACAGATTCTGATCATGCAGGATGCAAACTTGATCGAAAGAGTACATCAGGGAGTTGCCAATTACTAGGAGACAACTCATAAGCTGGACTTCAAAGAAGAAGAACTGTGTATCTACCTCCACTACGAAAGCAGAGTATGTAGCCACAACCAGTTATTGTTCCCAAGTAATCTGGATGAAAACTCAACTGAAAGACTACGACGTTCAGTTTGACAAGATTCCAATTCTGTGTGACTCGGAAAGTGCCATCGCGATCACAACCAATCATGTGCAACATTCTAAAACAAAGCACATCGACGTACGCTACCATTTATCAAGGATCATGTAGAGAAAGGTACGATTGAAATGTTTTTCGTTAGTATAGATCTACAACTTGCTAACATATTTACAAAGGCTCTTGATGAAAAGAGATTTAACTCTTTGGTTAGTAAGTTGGGTATGCTCAATCTTTCTAACTAAGACAGAGCCTCTGCATCCCTTATGAGCATACTTCTATTTTTTGTTTTAAGTCTTGATGCATGAGACAGAGCCTCTGCATAGTACATGCAGAGCCTCTTGCTCAAGTCTAAGTTGTTTACTTATACAGAGCCTCTGTACCTTGTTCGTCATGCTTGTGCACTACTTATCATATATGACCCAAGCATAGTTCAAGGGGGAGTAGGTCAACCAAAGCTAAAGTCAATGGGGAGCGTTAGATTATGCATCATACAGAGGCTCTGTATGTACTCTCAATTTGGCAGGAAAAAAATGTTATGAAGACTAAAGCTTTCCTTTTATACCTTTCCCAAATCAGGAAAGTCGGATAGCACATGTAGCTTTCACATGCATGCATACATCCCTTTATGTATGGTATTGATTTCATACATACCATCACACATATACATATATAATCATGCACATAATTAATTATTCACACACACATATTCAATCTCATACATGCATCCATATTATGCATATAATTTCACATACTAGCATGATCAAATATAACAATTTATCATGCTGTTACATAAACATTTTGTAACAAATAATCACATATTTATTACCTCGAGTGATAACCAAGATTCAGTTATCACAGGGCGCATGAACCACATACTCCCCTTTTTGGGTTTTCCTTATCACGGCCTGCATTTTGGCCCCTTTATTCTTGTCCTGTTAAAAAAAAACAAAATGGCCATTAGTTTCTTTTAGCCGGGCCTGTTTAGTCAAGAGATTGGTCCGGTCGTTTTGAATCAAAATCTGCCCCAGAAAATATTAGAACAAAACCCAACCTTGAGATTAACTATAAAACTTAACAAAATATATTATAAAAGAAATAGATAATTATTCTAGAATAAAGGAAAATAAAATAAAATTTTATCTAAAATATAGAAATAAAAATGCAAAATAAAATAATATCCTATAAATATATTTATAAAGACTAATATGTACAATAAATTATTATTTTAAAAAAATAACCTCAATAGGTTGTGTAACAATCATGGACTCAAAGAAGGGTGTTACTCTTTGCCCATTCACTTTGAAAGTAGTACCCCTCTCCTTATTTTTCAGGTCAATTACTCCATAGGGGTATACTTTGGCAACAATAAAAGGTCCAGTCCATCTAGAATTCAGCTTTTTAGGAAATAACTTTAACCTTGAATTGGACAATAGAACTTTTTGGCCTTCTGTGAACTTTTTTGGAAGAATCTTTTTATTATGCCATTTTTTGGTGTTTTCTTTGTATACCTTAGCATTTTCATAGGAAAAATTCATATGCTCTTCCAGTTCACAGAGCTGCAAAGTCCTTTTTCTTCCGGCCTCATCTAAATTCATGTTAAGTTCCTTAATGGCCCAATAGGCTTTGTGCTATAATTCCATAGGTAAATGACAAGCTTTTCCAAAGAGCAATTTATAGGGAGACATACCAATAGGGGTTTTGTGAGCAGACTGGTAGGCCCATAACGCATCATTTAACTTAGAGGCCCAATCCTATCTATGTGGCTTCACTACTTTGGCCAAAATCCCTTTTATCTCCCTATTTGACATTTCAGCTAATCCGTTGGTCTGAGGATGGTAGGCAGTTGCTACCCTATGCTTGATGTCATACTTATCAAGAACTTCTTCTAACATGTTATTTATGAAATGAGTGCCTTCATCACTAATTAAGGCACGGGGTGTACCAAATCTAGTGAATATGTGCTTTTGTAAAAACTTAACAACTATTTTAACATCATTGGAATGGAAAGCCATGGGTCCACCCATTTGGACACATAGTCCACAGCTACCAATATGTAGGCACAATTATTGGATAGAGGAAAAGGTCCCATAAAGTCTATACCCCAAACATCAAATAATTCAATTTCTAGAATCCCGTTTAAAGGCATTTCATTTTTTCTAGAGATATTTCCACTCCTTTGACACTCATTGCAACTTTTTACAAAGTTTTGAGCATCATTGTGCAAAGTAGGCAAGTAGAATCCTGATTGTAAAACCTTGGATGATGTCCTACTTTCTCCAAAATGTCCTCCACAAGGTCCTGCATGGCAATGCTACAAAACTTATGTCACTTCTTCTTTTGGGATGCATTTTCTGATAACCTGATCTGCACAAATTTTAAACAAGAAAGGGTCATCCCATAAATATTTCTTTGAATCATAGATGAGCTTCTTTCTTTGATACTTATTAAATTCCTTGGGAATAATCCCACAAGCTAAATAATTAACAAGATCAGCAAACCAAGGCACTGTAGTATGATTAAGAACCAAAATTCTTTCATCTGGAAATACTTCACAGATGTCACTACTTTGTACTAGTTTGTCTTGTTTTTCCAATCTTGACAGATGGTCAGCCACTTGATTATCCACACATTTTCTATCAATGATCTCCAAATCAAACTCTTGCAGAAGCAAGACCCACCTTATTAACCTAGGCTTTGCATCTTTTTTAGAAATAAGGTACTTGATGGCAGCATGATAAATATGAACAATTACCTTGGTTCCCATCAAGTATGATCTGAATTTTTCAAATGCAAAGACCACAACTAATAATTCCTTTTCAGTAGTGGTGTAATTGATTTGAACATCATTAAGAGTTTTGCTTGCATAATAAACAAGATGAAAAATCTTTTCTCTCTTTTGACCTAACACTGCTCCAACTGCCCAGTCACTAGCATCACTCATTATTTCAAAGGGTTTGGACCAATCAGGTGTTATTAGCACAGGAGCAGTGACCAATGGTTCTTTTAAAATGTTGAAAGCTTTTCTACAATCTTCATTAAAATTGAAAACATGGTCATGCTGTAATAATAAACAAAGAGGTTTTGATATTTTTGAAAAATCTTTAATGAACCTCCTATAAAAACCTGCATGTTCTAAAAAACTTCTTATCCCTTTTACCTATAACTTTGCTTTATCAACTTCAATGCCTCTTTTGAAAATTAAATGCCCTAATAGTATGCCTTCTTTTACCATAAAGTGACACTTTTCCCAGTTCAAAACCAAATCTGTTTCTTCACATCTTTTAAGACTTTTTTCAAGGTTTTGCAAACATAAGTCATATGATGTCCCATAAACTGAAAAAGCATCCATGAAAATTTCCATGGAGTGTTCTAACATATCTGAGAAAATAGACATCATACACCTTTAGAAAGTGGCAGGGGCATTACAAAGTCCAAAAGGCATTCTTCTAAAAGCAAAGTTCCATATGGACATGTGAAAGTAGTTTTATCCTGATCATCCGGTGCTGTGGCAATCTGATTATAACCGGAGTAGCCATCTAAGAAACAATAAAACTCTTTTCCTGCTAGTCTATCTAACATTTGGTCTATGAAGGGTAATGGAAAATGGTCTTTTTGAGTGGCTTTATTRAGCCTTCTATAGTCCATACATATCCTCCAACCAGTTACTGTTCTAGTAGGTATAAGTTCATTCTTCTCATTTGGTACAACAGTGACTCCACCCTTTTTGGGTACACATTGCACAGGACTGACACAAGTACTACTAGCAATAGGATAAATTATGCCAGCATCAAGCCATTTTAAAATCTCCTTTTTGACAACCTCCTTCATGACAGGATTTAGCCTTCTTTGAGGCTCAATGGAGGTGAAACTTTTGTCTTCTAAAATAATTTTATGTTGACAAATGGTGGGATTTATTCCTTTGAGGTCAGCAATGGTCCATCCTATGGCCTTGGTATGAAGTTTCAACATGTCAACCAACTTTTTTTCTTGGTCAGCTTTTAATAATGATGAAATAATGACTGGCAACTTCCCTGAATCTCCTAAAAGGCATACTTCAAATGTGAGGGAAGTTGTTTTAACTCTAAATCTGGAACAACGTCTAAGGAAGGAACAAGAATCTTCCTATCCACAGTTTATAAAATTTCAAAAGCAACAGATTCTTGTGGTGTTTCTAGTTCCTCAAAATCTTCCTCTTCATCCCTATCAGTCTCAGATAAACCTAAGATTTCCCCCAAACTTTTCTCTTGACACCAGGTTTCTATCAGACTCAAAGTAGAACATTCTTCTCTTTCTTCCGGGTACCTAAGGGAATTAAAAACATTACAAGTCACTTGTTCGTCTTGGACTCTCATGGTTAATTCTCCCTTCTATACATCTATCAAGGTTCTGCTAGTAGCTAGGAAAGGTCTCCCTAAAATTATGGGAATGTCTTTGTCGGCTTCAAAGTCAATGATGATAAAATCAGCTGGGAAAATAAATTTATCAACCTGAACTAGGACATCCACAATTTTTCCTCTAGGATAGGCTATGGACTTATCAGCTAACTGAAGAGTTACAGTTGTAGGTCTAGCTTCACCTATGCCTAGGGTATTGAAGACAGATAAAGGCATAAGGTTTATACTAGCACCTAAGTCACATAGAGTTTTTCCTATCTCTTTTCCTCCAATTGAACAAGGGATTGTAAAACTTACAGGATATTTCATCTTAGGAGGGATTTTACTGGACAACAAAGCACTGCACCCTTCAGTCAGAGCTACAGTCTCATATTTAGTCAACTTTTTCTTTTTAGTCAAAATGTCTTTTAAAAACTTTGCATAACTTGGCATCTGCTCAATGGCTTCAACCAAGGGTATGTGTGCAACTGTTTAAAAACATTAAGAAACTTTTTAAATTGTAATTCTTCCTTTTGATTCCTTAATCTTTGGGGATAAGGAATATAAGGAGTGACTACAATAGGAGAAGTAGTCTTTTGAAGAGTTGGTTATGGAATGGGTTTCGAAACTGGTCTCATAATAGGTTCTGATTCAGTTCTATCACGGATTGTAGGACTGGTCTGGTCATTTATTGTGGGACTGTCACCAGATTGTGACACATTCACTACAACACTTTCTTTGGGAATCTGAGTTGTCTTGGGTTCATCAGGAAATAACAGTGGGAAATCTGATCTTTCTGGAATGGCCGTACTATCTATGGGTCTGACTACGGGTTGAGGCTCACTAGTACTCTCTGAATAGTTCGCATGAATGGTTGTCACAAAATATGGTACAGAGGTAACAGAATCTTGTTCTACACTTTTTTTTTTCAATCTCTGCTTTGGTTAGTTCTTTTGTTCTTTTTGGGTATTTTCTAAATAACTTTTTCCACTCCTTAAWGTAACAACCTTAACATGCTCCTTTCCTTCCCTTTGAGGTATCTCTGTATCACTATGTAGAGAACCTACTGGTCTTTTTCTTATATCCAAAGCCATTTATCCCATTTGAGTCTCGAGATTTTTAATTGAAGCTTGAGTTTGGGTTATAAAACCCTTCATCATTACTTCCAAAGAAGTAGATGATTCAGCTTGCTGTTTGGGATTGCTTTGGAAAGAAGACTGATGATTCTGAAAATTAGCATGTTGATTATTATGAGTGCCTTGATGCGCTTGCGAGTGAAAATTAAATTGGCCTTGTTGTTGAAAATTGGACTGTCCTTGAGGATTTTGCATTGGTGGATTAAAAGCTGGACTATGCCAAGAAAAATTTGGATGATTTCGCCATCCGGGATTATAAGTCTGCGAAAATGGTCCAGTCTTGTTGACAAAATTTACATGCACAGGATTTCCAGGACAATGCTCAAAAGAGTGACCTTCACCATAGTACACGCATTGCACTGATTGAACATTAGGATTAAAGGTATTAGTATCAAATTGCACTTGTGGGCTAGATGTTAGATTTAAAATTAGCTTAGTGATCTGAGATGTTAATGCTGAGACAGCATCTACCTCATTTATTCCAGCTGTTTTCTTCAGTGGCATTGCACGTGGGTCAAACCATTGTCCGTTATTGTTAGAAATCTTTTTAAGTATGTCAAAACCTTCATTGTAGATGCAAGCTATGAAAGCTCCGCCTGCAGTAGCATCAAGCATTTGTCTTGCAACGACATTTAAGCCATTATAAAATGTCTCTAGCTGTATATAGTACAGAATGTCATGGTGAGGGCATTTTCTCAACAGCTCTTTATACCTTTCTCATGCATCAGGAACTGCTTCATCATCCAGTTGTCTAAAAGTATAGATTTCATTCCTGGACTTAGCATTCCTCGTGGGTGGAAAATACTTTTTCAAAAACTTTTMTGCCATTTCATTCCATGTAGTCACAGAGTCTGGTTGCAAAGAATTGTACCATGCTCTTGCTCGATGCCTTACTGAAAATGGAAAAAGTTTTAGTCTCAGAGCATCGTCTAAAACATCAGGGATAAGAAAAGAGTCTGCGATTTCCATAAAAGAATGTAGATGAGAATGAGGATATTCAGAAGATAAACCAGCGTACTAGCCATTTGTATGAAGCATTTGAAACATCAATGGTTTAAGTGAAAAATGGGTGGCACCAATGGTAGACTTACATATTCCTGTGTGTAGTTGAGTTAAATTAGGAATAGCGTATGCCATAATGACACCATTTTTAGCATTTGCAAGACGAAAGATGTTTTGAGGCTCATCCTTATGTGGAATATTTGGTTCATTTCTAATTATACCTTCTCTGTCAATAATCACATTTTCAGCCATTCTTTCAGAGTTTAAAGCTCGAAGAGCTCTTTGCACTCTTCTTCGTTGTCTGAAAGTTTGTTCAATATCCGGATCAAATGGAAAAAATTCACAAAAGATGGTAGAAAAACTAACCTTTATAAACTTTACTTTAAAAAGAAAAACTTCAGCGTGCTATCCCCGGCAGCGGCGCCAAAAACTTGCTCATCGGTTTATTCAATCTTAGATTTCAACATAAAAATAGAACTCGGTGCAAGTATACACCTTGAACTACTGTCGTCTCGTAACAAGTAATAATGGTAAAGTAGCAAATATCGTTCCCACAGAGATAACGTGTAAAGTTATTTCAAAAGTCCAATGTATAAAAACGAGTTTCAGATGGCGAAACGAGGGATTTGATTTATCTATAATTGGGTGATTTGATTAACAACTAAGAAAATATAAATCTTAAAAAGTAGCACAAGGTGCAAAGGTTGATTAAGACACTAAACAAATGATTCAGCGAAAAGGTGACATAGCATTCCTGTCACAATTATCTAAAATCAATAAATGATTTTATATAACTGTCACAGTATCAACTATCGGGTCAGACGGCCTCCCAAGAGCACACATCGGTCAACGTGCTATCGATACAATCTCATTTATGTTAGACATCGTGAATCCTAGCATAACACAGTGTTACCATCCTACACCGTAGGAGTATAGCATTTGTCAGATACTAAAACTATTTATAGCCTTCTCCTATTACCTCAGGTTTTGAAAGTCAATACATTTTTATACACAAAATTAGTTGTCAATTAATTTTAATGTAATCCTCAAATGAAATATTAAGCACCTGAAACAAATAGTAGACTATAATGCTAATAAGACACCTTTGTACTTTCACATCGGCTTTGGTCTTAATTTCCCGTTACACCCCAAGCTAATGCGTTTATCCCATCATCCCTTGGTTTCTTCTCTCGAAGAATGTAAGGACTGAAAAATAAATAATTGTTACGGAAAAGTAAATTGGGAAAAGTAAATTATATAAATTAATTACAATAAATGAAAATACTGGAATTTAAAGTACTAGAAAGTAAATGATAGAAATATAAATGATTGAAAGTAAATTGCTGGAAATTAAATTACAAAAATGTAAATGACTGAAGGTAAATTGTAGTAAAGTAAAATGTAGAAAAGTCAAGACTGAAATGTAAAAGATTGAAATATAAAGACTGAAATGTAAACGACTGAAATTAAATTACTAATAACTAAATGTTATTAATTAAAATTAATCTATGACATGATGTAAAGTATTACTTGATGGGATGAAGATGTGACAAATGAAAACCTTGAAAAGAGAAGTTGACTTTGAAGAAACTTGCAAGACAAGTAACAAAACTTGCAACACAAGTTTTGTTACAAAGACCGAAAAGTTACTTGCGAAGTCTTAAGAACAGATTATTTAGTCTACGTAAATTAGTCGTGAGCCACAAAGGATGAAATCCAATGTAAAGAAACAGAGATCGACTAATTCGTAAATTGTAGCAAAAGTCAGAAAACGTATCGTAACTTAGAAATAAAAACAGGAATGAGATGAAGATTAAATACGAGCACTTGTATTAAACTTGAGAACGAAATCACACTTCACAAAAATTGGTTCTTGGTTGGAAGCAAGAAAACCGAAAGCATAAATATCGAAAGTAATAATCTAGAGAGTAAATGTTTATAACTCAAAAATTTGAGAATAAGCAAGTAAGAGGTGTAAAAACAAGTAAGAGATATATTTAAAACAAAGCCTTAAGCCTCTATTCATAGGCTAAGGAAGTTTGCACAATGGGAGCCACCTAATAGGACAAAAGGTGCTTCAAAAATGGGCTTTGACCAGACCCAAGGCCATTGACCCAACAACTTCAAGGGAGCAGCCCAAGAATTTTCGGCCCAGGCAAAAGGTGCAGCTCACGGACATGTGCTATAGGACTCTGCCACACATACTCCTACAGCACTGCTGCAGGATTTGGCCCAAAAATCATCAAAAACCTGCATAAACAGGGAATTAACATTAGATATGATATATTACCACAAATATATGAAGAAGACATAAAAAGACTCAATTAAGACAGTAATGGGCAAATAAAACAAGTGAAAATGGTTAAGAAAATGATGTAATAAGGTTAATAAATTAACACTTATCAAAAGGGTATGGGTTTGTCCTTTATGTGTGGAAGGACAAGACAAAACAATATTGCACAACAAGCTTCATTTGATCGCTAAATGCTGGAATAACCCTAAAGGTCTCTTCAGCATTCGATGAGGCTTGGGCAGCCTTCACACATATGTTGACCAGGTTGTAATTATTGAATGTCGCTTCAGATCACGAACGTGCTAGTCTCTAATCTTCAGTTTCAGTCTTCGACTTTCACTGAAGGTTCTTTGGTGTGAATTTTGTTTTCTTGAAGTATCACTATCACTGATGGATTTACATTACACATCTCAGCGATCACTGAACAGACTTAGTGATG
Source organism: Cynara cardunculus var. scolymus (assembly GCF_001531365.2). Classification (NCBI taxonomy): domain Eukaryota; kingdom Viridiplantae; phylum Streptophyta; class Magnoliopsida; order Asterales; family Asteraceae; genus Cynara; species Cynara cardunculus. Next base: position 32,889 of record NW_020201707.1, read on the forward strand.
ATCGCTGGAACTGAAAGACAGAAACAATAATACTTCGTATAAAGTAAAAGGTATTATCATCAAATCATTGAGAGAGCGGATCAACAATCTCCCCCTATCTGATGATAACAAAGCAACATAAAGAAAGTTTCCTTATCAAATAGCAGTAAGAAAAAGTTACATATAAAGTACATGTCCCTTTTAACTGTTTTGGGATCTTTTTCAGTGAGTTAGTTTTTACTTAGTAAGTTTTCTTAAGTTACAAATTTAAGAAAAAGTATAAAAAGAGAAACTGAAACTGAAAGCATGTTCAATGACTTATAGATTGTTAGTGAATGTAAGAGAAACATTGGAACTCATAGACATGTGTCCCTATTACTCTTTTCAGGAATCTTTTTAAGTGATGCAAATGAAACACTTATATTATTTTCAAAAGGAAATATTACAAATTGTTCAGTACATGTCTTAGACTTACAATATATAAGATGAACACTGAAAGTCGACATAGAAACCAAAAGACATGCAGAGAATGGACAAATTACAAAAGAAGTAACTAATCTAAGTTCAAATTAATGTAGCCAGATACATTTTCTCCAAGATCCTTTTGACGTAGAAACTCCCTTCTGATATTGCGGTCCATCATCTCACCTCTGAAGTCATTATCTAGCTAGAACCTGAGGTATCCGAGATGTTCCACCGGGCATAGATGTAACTCAGACATTCTTTGGAATTTGACTTTGCCATCATAGTCAAGGAATATAAGTCCTAACTCAGGCTTCACATGCATAGTGTTGGGTATGTAAGGACCCTTGGCTGGCAGTGTTAAGTTCAACATGGAAATGCCTAGCTTCTTCGAAGCCTTCAGGACTTCATCTAAGGAGAACTTTGTTTCATGTTTGTTCCTCAGGGATGGTCCGTTATTAGGACTTGAAGGTCTTTTTCTTATTCCACCTTTCTTCAGAGTTGGCTTTTTAGGGATTGTGACATACCTGGACATCTTCTTGATCAGCTCGCTGATGATGTCTTCGAAAATCGGCTTATGTCGAGATTTTAAGCGCTGAATGGCTTGGCAGATTTCCAAAAATTCACTGTAGCCATACTTGCCTAGGTAGGAAGGGTACTCGGTGACCGCCTCAAGGTTATCCCTGGTGATGAGCATTAAGGTCAGCAACCCACCGTCTTTTATCCGTCCGCTAATGCTGACGTTTGAAATAGGATGAGGGATGATTCTCTTTTGAAGGCATTCTTCGCTCCAGGGTCTGTCACAATCGGCCAGCTTCAGGTTTTTTTCACGTTCAGCTTCTGCAATAGAGAGAAGCTTAGCTTGGGCTTGGACAACGTTCACAGCCTTTTTGAATTTCTTCCTTGGAAGAACTTTGGTGGCTAGACACTTGGCCAGCTTTAAGTTGTCCTTAATCTGTTTTCTTTTAAGTTCTAGTTCTTCCTCAACCTTGAGAGCCTCAAGTCTTTCAGCTTCGGTCAGGAAGTCAAACTCACCACAACTAGAGGTAGAAGAGGAATTTTTACTCTAGTTTGGTCGAGTGATTCCCTGAGCTGAGTCATCTGATGGTCGTTTGGAGCGCTAGGGGATGGGTTCTCAAGGACCCATTCCTCCAATCGAGTGCAGGTAGTAGTGGGGATGGAGAGTTGGTACATAGAAGTAATGGTGATTTGGCTTGAGGACTCGTAAGATAAGAGTTCAAGGGGTTTGAAAAGTACCTTGAAATTCCCTTATTCAGCAACACCTTTGCCTTTCGACATGGTGCTCTGGTTCTTTTCTTGAGTGGCCTCACTTTCCCTTTGCTCCCATTGAAATACGAAATCCTTGAGGGTGACACCTTTTATGGCACCAGCAGGTCTCTAGTACTGGATAGTGAAGTCGACTTCATCGTCATCTTCAACATTATCATCGTCCAGGTCATTGCCAGAGTCAGGAAGGTCAGGAGACTCCCCGTCTTCTTCATCATCCTCTTCATCATCTTCTTCCACATCACCAGCATCAGCTGCAGAGGTGATGGGAAGTTCATCGTTGTGAGCTTCAGCTTCAGCTCGGACGACATCAACATCCTCATCTATAGGAGCTTTACAAAAGTTGGGTTTTCATTAACAACCTCAACTTCAGCTTCAGCATCATTGGTTGTTGGAGCAGCAGGTTCAGGGGTGGCAACAACATTGGAGGGACCAGCGTCAGACCTTATCTCCCCCCTTTTGGCAATAGCTCTGGAGCAATATCCAGAGAGCTGGTCGACGTTCTGGATTTGGAGCACCATCATTTATTTTAGTCGCGTCAGCATGCTGGCTAGGTAATATTTGCCTCACGCACTTCATTCAGCTGGGCACGATGAATGAAGGTTCAGGCGCTGGCACAGGTTGATGGAGAGCAACCAAGATCTGCTACATCAGCTCCGTATTCTGGACAAGTTGGAAGTTTGCTTCATCGGCCTTGCTTGTTAAAGTAGCAATGGCCTCAACATTGTCTTGAACTGCCACTTGTAAGGTTGAGAGCTGGCCCTTGACCTTTGAACTTAAGCCCTGACGGCTGAGAGGTCAGCAACGCCTTCATCCTTTTGAGACATGTCTTTATGGACCTCATCCATCTTCATGAAGACCGTCTCGACAGTAGGGAGGAGCATCTTCACATCCTCAGCCATGTCATATGCTTCTTCCATGGTTGGTTCCTCAGAAGGACCTGGAAAAGAGTGAGAGTGAGCATAAGAAAGCTCGGGGTTAGTAGAAATGAATGAGTAGGAAGATGGAGTACTTGAGGGGTCTTCAGCGTTATATGAGGGATTAACGCTGGTGTGCACCATTTTGCATTCGAAAGGATAAGCACAGTTTGCTGTGGAGCCTCGAGAGGAGCAACCTCAGGTCCAGTTGTAGGTGTCTCATCATCAGGGAGGACAGTCGCTGATGATTCATAGACACGTGTAGAGACCAAGAAAGGAAGGGAGGAGAAGATGACTGAGACTGAAGGTAGTGGGCGTTCAGCAGTGGCGATGTTGATATTCTCACCTTTAGTGATTTGGGTCACTGAGGCGATTGGTTGAGGAGCCACGGGTACGACAGTGATTTTAGATATCACTAAAGAGCTAGGAAGGCTGACTGAAATTGCCTCGGGGTTAAGGCTAGTTTCAATAGCTGAGACCTTTTGAGAGGTCACAGCCAGAGACGTGGTTGTCCCCTTTTTGTCCTTCTTGGTCCTCGAAGGAGAACCAAAAGTTGGTTGAGATTGGCATTCGGAAGAGAGGGTTGGGGTGGTTGGGTTAGACTTAGGGGGTTTTCCTTTGTCCTGACCACCTTGGAGGGAGAAGAAGGACGAGGAATTGAAGAATATTGCACCACATAAGAAAGTGCAACATCTCCATCCCTTAGCTTGTGATCCAGAATCCTGGATCCAAGCTTGCAGATAGGAAGGTTTCATTCCTTGGAGTATTTGTTGCCAAAGATCTTGGCAAATACCATTGATAGAAAGCGAGTGTAGGGAACGACCTTCTCCTGCTGGCGCTTGTTCAGCTTCAGCGCCAGGTCGTCGAAGATCACCACAACAAAGTTGATGGGTCAGCGTCGGATGATGGACACGTGGATTGTGAGAGTGATGTAACACCTCTGTTACGATTTCACCAAAACATAACATACGAGATATCATTTTCTAAGTAAACCACCAAAAGCTAATTATACTTTAATAAGTATTTCCAAATCCAAAACGAAAGCTTACAATCTTATAATTAAAACATTTACCAACCAAAAATCGGGACAACATAATAACTACCCGGATATATTTACAACCCAAAATAGANGATTTCACCAAAACATAACATACGAGATATCATTTTCTAAGTAAACCACCAAAAGCTAATTATACTTTAATAAGTATTTCCAAATCCAAAACGAAAGCTTACAATCTTATAATAAAAACATTTACCAACCAAAAATCGGGACAACATAATAACTACCCCGGATATATTTACAACCCAAAATAGAAACTAGACATAATTATATATATACCAAGGTTTGGCAACGATCCCCAAACTAATCACGAATTAACTACACCGGGTTCTTGCCTTTATCTTCTTTCTTTCCTGAAAAAAAAAGTGAGCTAACGGAATAAGCACATGGCTTAGTGAGATAAATAGTCTAAACAAATGCTATTGAAATCAAGTCTATACAAWTACACGGGAACCATAAACCAACCAATTGAATGGTTATATCAATGAATAATAAATTGAGAGTARCACTTACGAAATAAGGGTTGTCCATAATATAACCAAAAACTAAGTGCCGGAATCCAACAATTCACATGACATAACATGCTTATTATGAAATGCAAATTACAAGTAATTATCAAATGATACCAGGTCAATTACTTTTCAAGGGACTAATATCATACGTTAGTCAAACAGTCTAAAGAAACATGTCGGAATAACCAAACAATGGAACACATAGGACTAGCAGGGAGCCCATCGTCACTAGGTATGCTCGAGCTCCTATGGTTCATGGAATACAATGCTTAGGACTGGCAGGGAGCCCGCGTTCATCTTCCGGGTATGCCCGAGTCCCTGTACTCGTGCCTCTCTTCACATTAGGCACCGAGTACGGCCAACAAACAACGAGAACGACTAGAATGTCTCACCGGTTCCTCCCCATTCACCGGCATGTTAACATTCACCGTTTTCGGGACGGATCACACAAAGTAATCCCCGTACTTCCGGTTTCACAAGAAATCAAAGAAACAATACCGACGGAATATATGGATATCCAAACCGACCGACATTTCGGAAGAATTCGTAATCAATAGATCAATACGTACAAAGACAAAAGACTAATAAAAACCGACTCTAAAGTCTTAGAAATCATATACATATAGATGGCACATAAATATACACTTAATACAATAATATTTGAATAGCTATTTAACTCACCTCACGACCGAATGTCAAATACGGTCAAACCGAACGACAAATGTCCAACCTTGCAATCCAACTATAAGATACCCTCCAAAGGACTCAAACAAGCTTAAATTATCCCCTGAAGTTCATATATCAAATTTCGTAAGCATTGGTACAACCAAACACATTTTATCAACATAATCATGTCATAAGCTAACTTTAATTATATGCTGTAGTTCTGTTTTTAACCTCTGTTTTACCTCACTTAAACTCAACATCACACTTTGACTTCAACAGATGGATTAATGTAGAGATGTATATCTTTCCAAAGCCGCTGACCTCATATTTTTCTAAGGTTTTTAAGATTTTCTACGATTTTTACAAAACAGTGCTGTAACATGACTTTCAAATTCGAAAAGTCATACTTTTATCCAAATAAGTATCCAATTCCATTCCAATCCTAACCAAACTCAGATGTTAACTTCATTTTATCATCATCAAGTTAAAATCAACAAGAAACCATGATTCATTCATCTATTTCTACCAATTTCATCAAAATCCATCTTTTGTATAACAAATARTCAACTTATTCATAGTGAAAACTCACTTATTCTTACCATCTTCTTGCATAACAATCATATAATCAATGAATTAACTAATGTATATTCATAATCTGAGCATAATATCACATTTTCTACACTTACCTTACACATGCAGTAAGCTTATATCACCCAAATGTCATCATACTTGTTACAACTTCAAGAACAAGAACAAGAACAAGGATGAGATTACCTTCAAATTGTTGTGTAATCATTCAAAATAACATGATATTCACCAACATAAAACCATAATCTTACAAAATCATCCACTAATTACAAACATGCAATCCCTAATTTCGTTGATTGACACTAATTGCAAAGATTAAATCCACTAATTACAAACATGCAATCCCTAATTT
>NW_020201707.1:43126-46011 GCF_001531365.2 Cynara cardunculus var. scolymus
ATGATGTGGGCATGATTTTTGGCTAACCAATCCATCCCAATAACGATATCAAAGCCATGTATATCCACCGGGATCAGATTTATCGAAAACTTATAGTCATGAAGAATTAACACACAATCTTCATATACTTTATCGGCATCTATAAGTTCTCCGTTGAAAGTACTAACAGTGAATGGTTCATCAACCATAGAAGGCGTAGACTCTAAGAATCGGGTAAAATAATGTGACACAAAAGAATAAGTTGCTCTAGAGTCAAATAGTATACGTGCAGGTCGATCATTAAGAAGAAAAATACCAGTCACGACATCAGGCTCGTTACGTGCTTCTTCTGCAGTGATCTGGAATGCCCGCACACGCGCCTTTGGTACATCCTCCTTTTGAACGGAGGTCGTAGTCCCAGTCGGTCGTTGTACCGACGCTTTAATTTCTGCTCCTTTTCCTCGTGGGCAGTTTCGCTGTTTATGCCCAAGAACCCCGCATGAGTAGCATGCTTCCTCCTTTCGCGGACAAGTTGTACGAACGTGTCCCACCTCTCCACAACAAAACATCGTACACTGGATGGTTCAATATTGCATCGTCCAGCATGATTCTTGCCGCATCTTTGGCAAATCCTCGGGGCATTCGACTGTAAAGAGTATGCCTGAATCCTGGATCCAAGCTTGCAGATAAGAAGGTTTCATTTCTTGGAGTATTTGTTGCCAAAGATCTTGGCAAATACCATTGATAGAAAGCGAGTGTAGGGAACGACCTTCTCCAGCTGGTGCTTGTTCAGCTTCAGCGCCAGGTCATCGAAGATCACCACAACAAAGTTGATGGGTCAGCGTCGGATGATGGACAGGTGGATTGTGAGAGTGATGTAACACCTCGGTTATGATTTCACCAAAACATAACATACGAGATATCATTTTCTAAGTAAACCACCAAAAGCTAATTATACTTTAATAAGTATTTCCAAATCCAAAACGAAAGCTTACAATCTTATAATAAAAACATTTACCAACCAAAAATCGGGACAACATAATAACTACCCCGGATATATTTACAACCCAAAATAGAAACTAGACATAATTATATATATACCAAGGTTTGGCAACGATCCCCAAACTAATCACGAATTAACTACACCGGGTTCTTGCCTTTATCTTCTTTCTTTCCTGAAAAAAAAAAGTGAGCTAACAGAATAAGCACATGGCTTAATGAGATAAATAGTCTAAACAAATGCTATTGAAATCAAGTCTATACAATTACACGGGAACCATAAACCAACCAATTGAATGGTTATATCAATGAATAATAATTTGAGAGTAACACTTATGAAATAAGGGTTGTCCATAATATAACCAAAGTCCAAGTGCCGGAATCCAACAATTCACATGACATAACATGCTTATTAGGAAATGCAAATTACAAGTAATTATCAAATGATACCGGGTCATTTCCTTTGCAAGGGACTAATATCATACGTTAGTCAAACGGTCTAAAGAAACATGTCGGAATAACCAAACAATGGAACACATAGGACTAGTAGGGAGCCCATCGTCACTGGGTATGCTCGAGCTCCTATGGTTCATGGAATACAATGCTTAGGACTAGCAGGGAGCCTGCCTTCATCTCCCGGGTATGCCCGAGTCCCTGTACTCGTGCCTTTCTTCACATTAGGCACCGAGTACGGCCAACAGACAACGAGAACGACTAGAATGTCTCACCGGTTCCTCCCCCTTCACCGGCATGTTGACATTCACCGTTTTCGGGATGGATCACACAAAGTAATCTCCGTACTTCCGGTTTCACAAGAAATCAAAGAAACAATACCGACGGAATATATGGATATCCAAACCGACCGATATTTTGGAAGAATTCGTAATCGAGAGATCAATACGTACAAAGACAAAAGACCAACAAAAACCGACTCTAAAGTCATAGAAATTATATACATATAGATGGCACATAAATATACACTTAATACAATAAATTTTGAATAGCTATTTAACTCACCTCACGACCGAACGACAAATGTCCAACCGAACGACAAATGTCCAACCTTGCAATCCAACTATAAGATACCCTCCAAAGGACTCAAACAAGCTTAAATTATCCCCTGGAGTTCATATATCAAATTTCGTAAGCATTGGTACAACCAAACACATTTTATCAACTTAATCATGTCATAAGCTAACTGTAATTATATGCTGCAGCTCTGTTTTTAACTTCTGTTTTACCTCACTTAAACTCAAAATCACACTTTGACTTCAACATATGGATTAAAGTAGAGATGTATATCTTTCCAAAGCCGCTGACCTCATATTTTTCTAATTTTTTTACGATTTTCTACGATTTTTACAAAACAATGCTGTAACATGACTTTCAAACTCGAAAAGTCATACTTTTATCCAAATAAGTATCCAATTCCATTCCAATCCTAACCAAACTCAGATGTTAACTTAATTTTATCATCATCAAGGTAAAATCAACAAGAAACCATGATTCATTCATCTATTTTTACCAATTTCATCAAAATCCATCTTTTGTATAACAAATAGTCAACTTATTCATAGTGAAAACTCACTTATTYTTACCATCTTCTTGCATATCAACCATATAATCAATGAATTAACTAATGTATATTCATAATCTGAGCATAATATCACATTTTCTACACTTACCTTACACATGCAGTAAGCTTATATCACCCAAATGTCATCATACTTGTTACAACTTCAAGAACAAGAACAAGAACAAGGATGAGATTACCTTCAAATTGTTGTGTAATCATTCAAAATAACATGATATTCACCAACATAAAACCATAATCTTACAAAATCATCCACTAATTACAAACATGCAATCCCTAATTTCGTTGATTGACACTAATTGCAAAGATTAAA
>NW_020201707.1:46336-49412 GCF_001531365.2 Cynara cardunculus var. scolymus
TTTCTAAATCCTCTCATATACTCCAAAGAAGTATGACCTTAAAATTTCATCCCCAAACTCCCAATAAATCATTGGTTACCTTATATGGCCACTACTAATAGACGTAGTAAAATTTCAACATGCTTAACATTTTCTCGCATGTAAACACATAATATCCTTCGTAAAATGTAAATTAGGCGAACTTAGCAAATAATATGGAAAATTAGAATTGGGATGTTACAAGTGACCCTGGATGCCAGATCCTGACCACGTTTCTTTCCGCCCATACTCTCGATGAAGTGAGAGATGAGGAACTGCCACACCGTATACATGCAATTCTTCTCTATGTTGGGCAGCGACTTGAGAGGCTCGTTGGAGTCTTTCTTCATTGGCCATTGGTATCCAATATCATCAAGGTAATTGATGATGTCTTCAGTCGAAGGGTCGCTGGCAAATGGACCCTTTGGAAAATGAAGAGCGTGCCTGAGAATGGTCACGTCAAAACTCACGGTCTTCCGGTTGAAGGTGAAGGATATTTTCTCCACCTGTTGATCGTTTTTGTCCATTTCTTGCACCACTTCAGCGGTCATCCAGAATTGCTGAAGGGCCTCCCTTACCATACAGGTTCATGGTTGAGAGCGTAGGCGATGGGGGACATCTTGAGGAAAGCAGCAACGTCCTCGTAAATAGTTTTATTGGTAGGAATGTCCAACAAGGCAAAGTGATTGTTGGCCTTGAAGGAAACATCTTTAATGGAGAAGTTCACATTCTTGGCAACCATTTTCTGTTATTGTTAAGAAATAAGATATAACAGTTTATATTATTTGCCCAGTACTTGAATGTGATCTTTTTAAGTTTTAGAACAATAAAACTTCTTTTGAAAAATCCACAAAGAAGATATTAGGGTTTTTCAAGAAGAATAGTGTTTTTGAAACTTTAGATTATAACCAAGAATGATAATGTGTTATTAATCTTTCTGTTTGTGTTTTAAGAGAACAAGGTTCTTAAAAGAGCAAACAAAAATTTCATTAGAAGAAGAAGAATAGTTCAAAATTCATAGAATAAGTATCGACCATAGAGATTTTGGAGAAAAAGGTTGAAAGATTCGAGCGTTCTTTGAGAGTTCTTGCTTGCATGTTCTTTTTGGCAGAGGTTCGTCAAAAGATTTTGAAAGAAAGTCTCTTGCAGATTTCTCAAAATCAAAGTTTTCATGAACATTCTTGGAAGAGAGTGTTTTTGAGGTTGAAGGTTCAGAAGAGTCTTTTGGGAGTTCCATCACTTCTGATTTCTCAGATGAGTTTTCACGGTTACTTGAATTATTCATCGATCCTTCAGATGATGGTTCCTTACTAAGAATTTATGTTCCATCGGCAACACTTGCTGATGAACTTGTGGAGTTGATAACCAGAGACTCTGGTTTAACCATAGGGTTTCCATTGATCTCTGGTTTTGAGTCATCATCCTTTTCATCAGAGTTCTTACTTGTGTTGCACCCATAAACCACATTTTCAAAATTTTGCCTCAAGAGAATGTTTTTTCCATTGACTTTTACTCTTTTGAAATTAGCTTTGGTTTTGGATAAAAGTCGGGTTTTTGAACACATTCAAGTTTAACAGTGGATTCAAGGGTGGATTTCTTGTTCTCGATGAAAGAGTCAAGATCATTGAATCTGATTCCTTGGAAATCGGTTTGGCCATTAAGTTTTTAATAGACATTTTGGGCATCTTTGTATTTCTTCATCAAAAGTTCATTGGTCTGAAGCTTTTGATGAAGAATCTCCCTTTCCTTTTGAAGGAAATCTTTAAGCGCTACTGAATTTAATCGTTCTGCCTCAGATTCTTTCAAGGCTTTCACCTTCTTTTTTAAATCTTTAGAGATTCTCTTGTTCAGATCCATCAGTTTTTCTTCTTCTGATTTTTTCCAGTGATGCAATGCGGGTTTTCTCTTTAACCAATTCAGCTTTTTCTTCAGTAAGAAGATCAGTCTCTCTTTTGTAGAAACAAACTTCTTTTTCAGTTTTTAATCTTTTAGATTTTTCAAAATTTAATTTTTTTTAATTTAAGAAAATCTTCTGAAAGTTTTATGACCTTTAACTCTAACTCTGATGGAGCAAAGTTAGTTTCATCATGGGAAGAATCATTTACCTGGTCAACAGAGTCAGAAGCAGATTCTGCATTGGACTTGGCCATCAGACATATGAGTGCCTTGTCTTTTTCATCAGACGAAGAATTGGACACTCCATTTTCTTTCTCAGCCATCAGGCTTCGCTCTTTAGGATTGTACTTGTATTTGTTCTTGTAGTAGTCTGCATCCTTGACCAGTCGTCCTTTGCACTCCTTAGAAAAATGGCTTATCTTCCCAAATCGGTAGCAACGAAGGCCATCTTTCCTTCTATCTCCTCCTTCTCTTTTGTCTTCTCTCCTATCCTCTATGTTTTCTCTTTCTTCTCTCCTTTCATCTCTCTGATGGAATCTTACGGTCTTCAGTCCATAAGATGGTTGATATCTCTCCCTTCTGGAGTCTCTTCTTCTGATAGGATCGATTAACTCAGTTTTGATATTAATCCAATACTCTAAATGATCTTTATAACAAACACAGTGCAACGGAAACAAAGTAAGAACAAAATAGAGCAATGAATCAAGAACAACGAAGAACACACAGTTAATGAATATTAAGAACACAAGAGAGAAACTTCAAATTTATTTCAATTGAATTGAAATTGAGACGATTACAATACGGAAGCGGCGCTGAATACAAAGGTATAAGCTACTATTTATACTATTTCCTACCGCTATTCTGACATGACCTAGACGTGTGAAACGATCCAGGCCGTCCAAATAACGCGTATTACAAAAGTAGTCACGTGATAAGCATGAGTAGCTAACTAACCTAAGTAAAACAGCAAAGAACTTCACCACAGAAGATAATGTTGCAGACCCTCCGTGAACCATCCCAGAGGCTCTGCTGGATGTAACTTGAGAGTACTTGATTCTTGAGAAACATCTTCCAGAACCTCTGTGATAGACTGCAGAAGTTCTGTCGTCTTTGACATGTAAGCTTTGATTGCAGAGGACTAGTTTCCAGAACCTCTGTGATA
>NW_020201707.1:49975-52175 GCF_001531365.2 Cynara cardunculus var. scolymus
CCTTAGATGTCCTTTGTCCACTTCTGCCACTGCCCTTCTGAATATCCATTCTAGCGTCTCTGTTGAGTACTTGTGTGATTCTGTTGGATCATAGAACCTTAGGATTTCATCCTTATCCAAATACACAAACCCAAAAGTAGGGTTGTGAATAATGGAGTTTGGATGATACCTAAGTACCCAAMCAGGCCTGCTGTATGGAGGGGAGATCTTTAGATCTTTTTGGACTAACCTGACCGCAAGCTCGAAGTCCTTCTGGCTATAATATCTTACTTGTGCGTGCATGACCTCAAGCAGCCTTCTGAGCGATAGTAAGTAGCTTGACGTACTCTCCATGTAGATGTAGAGAATTTTGTGCATGTAGATGACATCAAACACACAGAGGTTATGGAGGTCAGCGTTTGTGAATGTATACAGGTTGCCATCTTCTCTCCTTACTACATACTGAGCATAGAGCACCTTCTTCTTTAGCATTGTCCTTGGAGAAATTGTCTCTAGGGAGGTGATCATGTGCTCTGAGAAGACTTGCTCACGAGGCCTTGTGAGCTTAGAGAACTGGAACTTGGCTGCGACAGAAGGGATCCCTGTGAGCTCTGGATCATAGGGAGGCTCTGTGTCTGCTGCAGAGTACCTCCACACTTGAATTTCTTCAAAAGTAGTAACGGGCTCTGTTCTGACTTTTGGCATTGGAATCTTGCTCATAGATTCAAATATTTCAGACACCCTTCCTACCATGGTGGACTCTGGCACCTTGGCTTCTTCTTCTTCCAGAATTGGCCTCTGGGTTGACCCCTCTGCAAGGATGGGTTTGACGGTTCCTTGCAGARCGTCAAACGTACCCGTGGATGTTTCTTGGACTGGTGGGAGCTGTGATGAAGAGCCTTCTCCTTCTCTGCAAGGGATGGGGCCTATGCCTTTCTTTGCTAGAGCCTCTGCCAGAGATGCCTTTAGAGCTTCAAGGAGTGCTGGGTCGTCTCTGTATTCCTCTTCATTTATTTCCTGTGGAGTCTCTGTGCCTTTCTGTGGTGACTCTACATCTTTGCCTTTACCTTTGCCTTTGGGCTCTGGAGCCTTTTCCTTTGGGCTGTAGAGTCCACAATCTTGACGCCTCTGGCAGGGGTCTTCTTTGGCTCTGGTGCTTTCTTCTCATCCTTCTTCTCCCCCTCATGACGATCATGATCATCACCATCTTGATCGTCATGGTTCTTTTTGGCTTTTGCCTTGCCTGTATCCAGGGGAGCCTTCTCCAACCTCTGCAAAATTTTGGTGGCCGCCTTCTTCATCTTCTTGATTGCCTCATTTACAAGCTCAGAGGCGTGATTGATGTAGATCTCTATTGACCATTTCAGCTTGGAGACGCTTCTGTAGATTTCGCTTCTGAGGAGGTCACCCTCTTTCACGAGCTGTGATGTGCAGTCTCTGATCGCTGTATTGGAGGCACGGGCCTCTTTGAGCAGTTTGTCTGTGTGCTTGCACACGAGATTACCCAGAGCTTCAACCATAGCATCAATCTCTCTGCGGGTAGCTAGGTRATTGATGTTGGCCCTTGAGGACTTTGTATCAATACCGTAAGTCACCGCAGAGGAAAACATCTGCTTGATTTCGTCTTTGAAAGAGGAGTAATCTGTGTAGCCCGCAGAGATGAAGTCGGCAGAGAATTAGGCGGCCATTTCTAAAAGTTTTGTCTTCAAGGTCTGGATGGAGGAGGGGTTGAGGCTTAGAGCTTTGAATGCCTCTGTGAGATCATCCTACTGTAGGACAGAGCTCTGAAGAGTTGAAAGAGTAGACTTGAGTTCTGCTGTGGTTGAGCTCAACTCCTTCAGAGCCTCTGTTATTGGTGAAAGGTCTTCTGCCATCGATCGGGAGATAAACAAGCTTTTAAACTCTTCTATCTTTTTTAATATTTCTGTGGCAAAGGTTTTAAGCTCCCCTTTTGTCACATACATATCCTGGGAACCTAAACCACCAACACATGGTGATTTAGTAGCCTCGGAGCATGAGGCACCCTCAGCGACTGGTATTGCGTAGTCTGCTCGAGGACTTCCACCAGATCCTCGAACATCTCCCAGAGGAGAGCCTACTGGTGTTCTGTAGATTTCGTGCCTTATAGGTTCAGAGCCTAGCATGGCAGAGTGATCTAGTGGGGACAGAGGGCATTCTAGACCCTCTGTCTCTGTGTGCCTCACTTGTGCCTCTGAAGCAC
>NW_020201708.1:0-3166 GCF_001531365.2 Cynara cardunculus var. scolymus
ACATTTATCCTCATGTCTATTCATAACTCAGATTATATCAGTCATATAATCTATCTTTCTCATAATAGGTTCAGCTATAACATATTCCCATATTCATAGACCAAGTGAAACCTATTATCATAACTTTCCACACCTCTAGTTTAAGTCTTAGTATTTCGCAAATACCCAGATCCCTTAAAGTAAGGCTCTGATACCAACTCTAAAAACCCACATATTCTATGTACCGATAATGCACATCATCATACTCATAACACAAAATACAACATCGTTTACAAAATACAGATTAACAAAATACTTTCTTTTAATACATTTTGAATAACTAAACGTCATTCATTCTAAACTTTTCCCTTGCCTTTATCTTGCTAGGTATGATGACCTGCAAAACCGGTTAGTCCAACAACTGAGCGTTAGACCAAAAAGGTCTAGTGAGTGTATAATTCTCAAATAAACAATATACTTTCCAAACAATCAGTTCTGAATCAAACCTGTTCTGACACATAAACTTATTTATGTCTCTCGCGGTTACACCGCCATTACATCTCTCCCGCGGTTACACCGCCATTACATCTCTAAAATGATTCAACATATTAACGGGATTTGAAGTCCGGTCAGCCTTGTCCGGATATAGAATCCGGACAAACACTTGGAATATCAAAAGGGTTATATCATCTCCGGTCAACAATCCGGATAACACCTTGTACAAGCTTTGTCCGGTCAACACTTAAAATTGAGTCAATATATTTTTTTGGATTACAAGTCCGGACAATACCCCGCTCACAACTTAACTGATTTAAAGTAAGCTGGACAATACATTGCCCAACCTTTGACCGGTTTAAAACAATCCGGTCAATACACCGCCCAACTCTTGACCGGTTTAGACGAGATCCGGTCACCTCTTGACCGGTTTAGGGAGGACTCCGGACAACACTTGAGCGGTTTATAATCCGGATGAAACTGTCCGGATATCAATCCCGTCATCACATGGACGGTTTAAGGAAATATCCGCACAATATGAACTATAAACCATAAATAACCACTTCTAATAACTACTGAATTGTATGCAAACAACTTTATACTCAAAGCTTTAATACACTCACCTTTAGAAATCGAATAACCAAGCTTTTGAATCCTCTTCTTGCAATCCGTATGATTCACAAAGAAAACTTTTTAAATACAGAGTGTGTGTAAAACCTTTCATCTACTCAACTTTCTATATATATAGTATTGAGGAAAGGTGGTGGGCGGCACAACCAGCCGACCTCACCCCTTTTCTTTTTAAAATTAAATCTCAAGATATTCACATAAACATAACACACATACATACACATACACATATAGATATAGATATATATATATATATATTATATATATATATGTTAAAGAAAATCTTAAATCAAAACTTGAAACCCGAATATTACAGGAAATACATAATATCATTCCATTCGGGTCCCTTAGTACAAGAATCTAACATGACCAATTACAGGGTCCAAAATTTCGAAATTTATTTCTTGTGCTAATCAACCAAAACTGTACAGCAAAGACATATTTTCATGCAGAAATGCATATAGGAAAATATTACACCTTCCCCTTTCCCTTACCATCTGTACCTCCTACAACGCATAGTTAAAATCACAAAACGAGGGTTAGACCGAAATTTCTAGTGAGATACCCTATTTATGTTATTGTAGGGTGTAAATCATCAAAAACTTTTATGGAAAACAACCTTTCATATATATAACAAATATATGAACAATTAAAGACATAACACCAGATCATAATATCTTTTCCATCTAAAGACTTAGCTATTCAAGTCTCATACCTTTGTACTAATCAGGTTTCATATAATGCCACTTTTAAACCTTCTCAAATCAAACAAGGTTTAAATAAAGCTTTAGGCCAAACCTGATATTTTCTCCGCAATAACATCCAAACTATGATTTCCAATAAGAACCTTGATCCTAAATCTTTAAATCACAAAGAAATAAATACTTCGGACCACGGTAGTCTTAAAGGATATAATAGAATGAATTATATCATACAACACACAAACAAATGTCACCCTTATATCCAAAGGTACACCTTTTCTTGATATGCCACCCTTATCCCATGATACACCTCTCCTTGATAGGCCACCCTTATCCCATGGTACACCTCTCCTTGATATGCCACCCTTATTTCCTCATCAAATAATTTCACAGAATAATTTCAAATAAACCGCAGTCATTCAAATTATTATTAAAACAAAATCATTTATTTCAAAACTTCCTTTTTATGATAAAATAACATTTCTTATTGAAAACACAACGTTACATCAAATCCGGTCAATCTTGACTTAGCCGGACTTCAAATCCGGTCAACTATCCGGACAACACAGCCTAAGCTTTGTCCGATCTAACACTTAAACAAATTTCAACTTTGTCCGGATAACAAATCCGGTCAATACCCCGCATAAACCATCTTTGTCCGGATAACAAGTCCGGACAATACTCCGTTCACAACTTAACCAGTTTAAAACAAACTGGACAACAAATCGTCCACCCTTTGTCCGATTTAAAAGAATTCGGTCAAACCTTTTCCGGTTTAATATCCGGATAAACACTTAGAGCAAAAAGACTGATTTCTATCCAAATTCAAACAAAATTCATATGAAACCAATAATAATCTTTATGCAAAAGAGTTTTAGAAACTACTCACCTTATGCAAAAAGATGAGATTCAATATTCTTAAAATCAAGCACTAGCAATTCGATCAACCTCACTTTAAACTTTTACACACTTCTTAAAAAATGGCCAGAAAAAGAGATATGAGGATCTCACCCTCATATTTATACTTTCTAAATAAGGTAAGGCGGATAAACCGCCCTTACCATACATGTATGCACATATATAAAAATATATACACATCCATTTCAAATACATATACCATGTATATATTTTTCATACACATAATCACATTATGCACATAATTTTCACATACCAGCATGACTAAACGTATCAATTTATCATGCTATCACGTAATCATTTAATCAGATAATCACATATTATTTACCTTGGGTGATAACCAAGATTCGATTATCACAATTATGTCATGAAATATTGACTGTTACTGCACTTGAAATAAATGCTAAATTGATGTGCTTGGGAGTATATTTTCCAAATAAAGTCCC
>NW_020201708.1:4146-6335 GCF_001531365.2 Cynara cardunculus var. scolymus
TTGGGCCAGAAGCTCTGGTTAGAAGGACCAGAGGCGATGGGATAGAAATTCTATAAAATTTCTAAGTGTTTAAGTGGCATCAGAAGCTCTGGTTAAAAGGACCAGAGGCAATGTAACAGGAATTCCTTAAATTTGTTTGAGTTTATAAATGTACCAGAAGCATTGTTGAGAAGGAAACAAGAGATCGATGGATAGGTTACTTAGTGTTTTTCTAAGTATGGAAGTTGAGCCAGAGGCTCTGGTCTTGTAACTAGAGGCTCTAGTCTTGTAACCAGAGGCTCTGGTAAGTGCATTATGAGGAACCAGAGGATCGACGGACGAAAATCCATTATTATTCTAAGAGTGGTTGTTGAACCAGCGGTGGATAAAATAGAATTCCAATGGTTTGCAAGAGGACCGATGGATGAGAAATCCTTTCCTAAGGATTTTAGTTGAACCAGAAGCTCTGGTCATGAGACCAGAGGCTCTGGTAGTACGACCAGAGGTTTTATATTTTGAGAGTCTAGTTTGATTTCCACTCTTAGCCTTGTTCAGAAGCTTTGGTTATATTTCTAAGTATTTATAAGATGGTGTAATTAGTAATTAAGATTATTAATGTCGCAGATCACTATGACGTCATCCGACTCTAGTGAGTACTCAGTCGATGAATCCGGTTACGTAGTTGGCCATTCTAGAAGAAACTCAGCCCATAATGAAGAGATAGACCCATACGAGCAGGACACTGTGACCAGTGGAGCATCTGCCTCTCCACAAGCATCTTTCCTACCCCCATCGGAGCCAGCACCTGATGTTCCACCACGAACTTATCATGGCTCAAGGATCAGAGTCACACCAAGGAAGAGCATTCCATTGCCGCAACGTGTGGCATTTGAAGACTCTGTTATAGTCATAGGAAAGACATCCCGACCACAATTGGGGAGCAGGATAACTCAAGTGGTGACCGGGGTACCTGCGTCCTGCACCTAGGGCATGAATCTAGCTGAGAGAGAATGGGTAAGGAGAATTGCATCCGATACACAAGTGCACCAGACCCGACTGGGATATCACCACCACATCCTAAACAACTTGTCCGATGTGATGGAAGGACACCATCAGCACCTGTTGAGGAACACGGACGTCGTCACTGTAGCAAGCCGGGAAATAAGGAGGTTGTACAGATGGTTGGTAGTTAGTGGAGTGATGATGCTAATTTTGGGAATAGTAATAGGATGGATGTTGTTTTAGAAGAAGGATTAGTGGTAGGATGCCCACTCTTTTGCGTAGAAACTCACTATCCTGTCTTGTGTGACTGTGAACATCTTTGAATGCATAATTTCTTTTTGGGAAACACTTATTTATGTCAAGTCATGGTGTGCATATGATTAATTTAATCTGATTATGTAAATGCTTGAATAATATCCATGCGATGAACACTCTTGGTGTCCTTTGAACGCCTGAAAGCTATCACCCTTGTTATGCCATAAAAATGATGAATTCCCTTCTAACTTAGGCTTAAAAGATGCCGCCAAGGAGAGAAATTCATGAGATTGCACAACTAGTGTCAGAACAACTTCTGGCCGCACTCCCTAACATAGTCAGTCAACTGGCTGCTGGCATGAATGCTAACCAACCAAATAATCCAGAGCCGAGGGCGGCTAGAGAATGCACTTATAAATCCTTTAGATCTTGCAACCCGAAAGAATTCAATGGAACCGAAGGAGCAGTAGGACTATTGTCATGACTCAAAAGCATGGAGTCTGTTCTTCACATTAGTAAGTGTACGAAAGGAAATAAAGTAGAGTATGCGGCGTGTCTGTTGTAAGGAAGGGCACCTACCTGGTGGAATACATTAGGGCAAACCAGAGGCCGAGAAGCGGCTAACCAGGTTTCTTGGGAAGAATTTAAGAAATTGCTAAAAGATGAATACTGCCCAACAAGCGAACTCCAGAAGTTAGAAATGGAGTTATGGAATCATGAAATGAAAAGAGAAAATATAGCTGCTTATACAGCTCGATTCCATGAGTTGGCAAACTTAGTACCTCATTTAGTGACACTGGAGGAAGTCCGCATCGAGAGGTATATTTGGGGATTGTCCCCAGAGATTAGAGGAAACATTACCTCGGCAAATCCAAAACTCTTCAGGAGGCAGTAGACATTGCCATCAAACTCACGAATAATGCGATTCGGTCAGGAGAATTTGCCAAGGGGAA
>NW_020201708.1:6703-7934 GCF_001531365.2 Cynara cardunculus var. scolymus
CGACTAAGTGTAATAGATGCAAATATCCACATCGGGGGAATTGTATCATTTGTCAAAGATGTCACCTAGGGGGTCATACAGCAAAGGACTGCCGAAGGCGATTATGCTTCGAATGTGGGAGCCCAGAACATATGCGGAATGTATACCCAAGGAGGAAACAAGGAACAAATGCAAGTCAAGCCTGACCAACCAGTCAAGAAAGCCCAGAGGGTCAGGTATGGGGCAGAGCGTTTGAGATTGGAGCCAAAGAAGCTAGATATGATCCTAATGTGGTTTCAGGTACATTTCTTCTGAATAAAGAATTTGCATCAATTTTATTTGATTCAGGGGCAGATAGGAGTTTTGTATCACTCGATTTTGAGCCTAAGATTAGCATAAGGCCTCAAAGGTTGGAAGAAGCTTACGTAATTGAGTTTGCTAATGGCCAAGAAATTAAAGCTAAGAACATAATTAAGTATTGCACTATAAGTTTAGCCAATAAGAATTTCAGCATAGACCATATACCGATTGAATTAGGAAGTTTTGACATAGTTATCGGCATGGATTGGCTATCCAAAAATCAAGCTGAGATTGTCTGTTCAGAAAAGACTATCTGGATTCCTCAAGATGGAAATAACCCAATTGTAATTCAAGGAGACAAGTCAGAACGAAAAATTAAGATAATATCTTGCATGAAGATGCGAAGGTACTTGGAGAAGAATTGCGATGCATTTCTGACACATGTGATTGATGGGAAGGTCAAGGAGAAAAGTATTGAGAGTTTCCCTGTAGTTCGAGAGTTTTCTGATGTATTTCCTGAGAATTTACCAGGACTACCCCTGCAAAGACAAGTTGGGTATCGACTTAATTCCTTGAGCTGCGGATTCACAGAGGGTCTCACAGAGGGTCTGCAGATTCGTCTTCTGTGAAGATCCTGTTCTGCTATTTTTCAAAGGTTGTCTTCTATGAACATCCTGTTCAGCTTGAGTTACTTCATTGTCGCTTGAGACGTTAACAGATTGAGCGGAGGCTGAAGAAGAAGACATAGTTGCAGGTTTTTAGTGACGCTCGAAATTTTGCAGGTTCGTCGGAGAAGAAGGATATTGTAAAGGTTTACGTTTTGGGGGGAAAGGGGTATTTATAGTGAGGGATTTGAACTGAACCGTTTTATTGGGAGAAATAACGTGATGAGTGGCTAAAGGGTGTGACGAATCAAAACTATGACACGCTGTGTTGGAAAGACGCGCGATTG
>NW_020201708.1:8323-9605 GCF_001531365.2 Cynara cardunculus var. scolymus
GTTTTGATTTTAAGAAGAAGTATCGATAGAGGATCCGTTCAAAGAGCCTCTGAGATCTATCACAGAGGATCTGTGAAAAGAATTCTGTTAACTATGAAATCAAGTGAAGATTAATCAAGAAATTAAAGCTATATACATAAAAAATATTATTAAAAGAAAAAACTATATACAAAAGGAGATTATTTAAAGAAAAAAAAACATTTATACAAAAAGATTGAACAATAAGACATCCAACATCTAGAACTCTGGACATGTCATTCCTATTTTCTCAATAAGAAAATTAAACCTTTTCTCATCAAGGGCTTTTGTAAADAGATCADCYAATTGRAATTCAGATTTTACAAAGTATAATTCGACATTACCTTCTTCTACATGATGTTTTAAGAAGTGGTACCTTATGTCGATATGCTTTGTTTTTGAATGTTGCACAAGATTGGCTGATATAGCAATAGCGCTCTTTGAATCACAGATGATGGGGATCTTGTTGACAGAGGAGCCATAATCGCGTAGTTGAGTCTGCATTCACAGAGCTTGTGAGCAACAACTTGCAGCGGCTACATATTCAGCCTCTGCTGTGGAAGTTGATACACAATTCTGCTTCTTTGAAGACTAACTAACCAGCTTTCCTCCAAGAAAATGACAGCTTCCAGAGGTGCTCCTTCTATCAATTTGACAACCACCATCGTCTGAATCCGTATAAGCCACAAGATCGATGTTGGAATGGAGAGGATACCAAAGTCCCAGAGTTGGTGTCTTCTTTAAATATCTAAGGATCCTCTTTACTGCACTAAGATGTGATTCCTTGAGGTTTGCCTGATACCTAGCACATATACACATGGAAAACATGATATCAGGCCTACTTGCAGTTAGATATAAGAGAGATCCAATCATACCTCTGTAGAGCTTGCACTCTACAAAAGGACCATTTATATCCTTATGAAGTTTTTGGCCAGGGGCCATTGGAGTCCTCATGGGAGAGGCATCATTCATCTTGTACTTCTTCAATAGGTCATGTACATATTTAGATTGATTTATGAATATACCTTCGGAGGATTGCTTCACTTGTAAACCTAAGAAGAAGGTGAGCTCTCCCATCATGCTCATCTCGAATTCACCCTGCATCAAAAAAATCAAACTCTTTGCACACAGAAACGTTAGTTGCACCAAAGATTATGTCATCAACATATATTTGTACAAGCAAGATATCATCATTCTATTTCTTATAAAACAAAGTAATATCTGTTGTACCTCTGTGAAAACCATTGGTTGTAAGAAAGATGGA
>NW_020201708.1:10783-11670 GCF_001531365.2 Cynara cardunculus var. scolymus
CAGAGGCATTTAGCATTGTTCTGGCAGCTTCAACCAGCGTCCTGTTCTTCCTCTCTACTACTCCATTCTGTTGTACAGTCCTTGGGGCTGAGAAAAATAGCAGGTTTTCTTCTGTGAACATCCTGTTCTTCCTCTCTACTACTCCATTATGTTGTGGAGTCTTGTTAACGTCACATGCAGCTAACAACCTTTGAAAAAGGGCAGAACAGGATCTTCATAGAAGACGAATCCGCAGACCCTCTGTGAGCCATCTCAGAGGCTCTGCTGTAATAGACTTGTAGGTTCTTATTGCCAGAGGACCATTTYMYAKAASCTCTGTGAGAGACAWCAGAGGTTCTGTCATTCTTGACTTGCACGATGAAACAACTTCTGTTGCTGGTCCTCTGTTGTCTTCTGTGGAAGATACCCTTCTGTCAACACTTGCATAATACTTTTTCATACTTTTACATTAAGTGAATATTAGAGCTAACAACATTTCCACCCTAGCCGGTATCCCCATGATAGATGTCAGAGTTTCCCGCAACTTCCCCATTTCTTCTGCCAACATATCTCTGGTTATATATTCAGG
Organism: Cynara cardunculus var. scolymus; assembly: GCF_001531365.2. Classification (NCBI taxonomy): domain Eukaryota; kingdom Viridiplantae; phylum Streptophyta; class Magnoliopsida; order Asterales; family Asteraceae; genus Cynara; species Cynara cardunculus. Next base: position 11,352 of record NW_020201708.1, read on the forward strand.
ATGTGGCACCGACCTTTCTTGAACATTCCCAGAGTGGGATTCCTCTTGTTCAGAATGTATTTTGGTCCGACCCCTTCCCTCAGACTGGCTTCTTCCTCTGCCTCGTCCCCTTGTTCTTCCTCGACCTCTATTTCTAGACATGCTAGTCGGTAGATTTATGGGTGTTTCTTCCCTTTCCTCAGATTCTGGATGAGCCACTCTTTTAGATCTTCTAGTTCGACTAGACATCTGCAAAGTTTAGGATTAATAATCACATTTTCACATTCCCAAATATAATGAAGTATTCAAGTTCAGATGTGTACCTGTAAATTCATAATTA
>NW_020201708.1:12610-14478 GCF_001531365.2 Cynara cardunculus var. scolymus
CACCCTTATATCCAAAGGTACACCTCCTCTTGATATGCCACCCTTATCCCATGGTACACCACTCCTTGATATGCCACCCTTATCCCATGGTACACCTCTCCTTGATATGCCATCCTTTTTTCCTCATCAAAATATTTCACAGAATAATTTCAAATAAACCGCAGCCATTGAAATTATTATCAATACAAAATCATTTCTTTCAAAATTTCCTTTTTATGATAAAAATAACATTTCTTAATAAAAACACAAGACCACATTTTCAATCCGGTCAACTTGATTAGCCGGACTTCAACCCCGGTCAACTATCTGGACAACACATGGAATAAGCTGTGTTCGATTAACATTTAGAGTAGATTCCAACTTTTGTCCGGATAACAAGTCCGGATAACACTCCGCATAAAGCTTGACCGATTTAACCCTTAGAATATAAGCCAACATCTTTGTCCAGATAACAAGTCGGGACAATACTCCGTTCACAACTTAACCGGCTCAAAACAATCTGGACAACAAATCGTCCACCCTTTGTCCGATTTAATACAATCCGGACAACACATCGTCCACCCTTTGACCGATTTAAAACAATCCGGTCAAACCTTGTCCAGTTTAATATCTGGATAAACACTTAGAGCAAAAGACTGATTTCTATCCAAACTCAAACAAAATTCATATGAAATCAATAATAATTTTATGCAAAAGAGTTTAGAAATCACTCACCTTAATAAGCTTTTGAATCAAAATACTTGAAATCAGCTTGAATCTCCAGAAAATAAATAATCCGGTCAACCTCTCTTCTCTTTAAATCGCACAACTTTATAAAAAGGAAAGAAGAAGAAATATGGATGCTAAGCCATCCTTTTATACATTTCCAAAACAGGAAAGTCGGCTTACTCATGCATGCATACACACACATACCGTGTACTCATATAACATGCATGTATGCATATATATATATATATAGATATAATTCTATATACACATATATAATTTTGCACACACACACAGACACACATCCAATCCCATACGTGCATCCATATTATGCATATTATTTCACATACTAGCATGATCAAATATAACAATTTATCATGCTGTCACGTAATCATTTAATGAGATAATCACATATTGATTACCTTGGGTGATGTAACCAGGATCCAATTATCACACCTCTTCCCGAACTCTCACTTGGTGTTATCCAGATCGTAGGTCAATCTTGGAAAAATATACCGCTCCTTCAAGTTGGTCAAACAGATCATCGATTCTAGGGAGAGGGTATCTGTTCTTGATGGTCAACTTATTAAGTTCCCTGTAATCAATGCACATTCGCATTGACCCATCTTTCTTTTTAACGAACAGAACCGGTGCACCCCATGGTGAGTAACTTGGTCTTATAAATCCCCTATCTAATAACTCCTGGAGTTGATTCGACATTTCTTGCATCTTCGATGGTGCCAAGGGATAGTAACTCAAGCCCAAGCATTAACGTCTCACGCTCTATCGTTTGTCTAAAATCGATATGAGAAAGTCATACTGGTGAGGAAACCAAATAATTATTTCTTCGCTCCATCTCCAACAGGTTTCCCTGAATTCACTTTTCCCCTCATTGAAATTCTTCGTAACCATCCTTTGTATTATGCTCTTTCAGCCACCAAACCTACACCTGAAACTTGTATCACCCAATTCCTACTAAGCTCCTATATTACTACCTTGGACAACTCTGGATTAAGCATCGTTGGTTATGCTTCTCACCCAATCAACAAATCTCTAGTGCCAATGGAACTTAATGTGAATACCCTTCGAACAGCCCTGCACCTACCCTCCTTGGAATCTCTCAATTTGGATGCTTTCGCCCCAACCCCAACAGACGATGAACT
>NW_020201708.1:14967-19946 GCF_001531365.2 Cynara cardunculus var. scolymus
TGGATACAGGAGGCCAGAGCCGGTCCCTGAAACCCCTCCATGCATAGGTATCCCATTAGGTGAGAAAGTGCAAAAAATGAGAGTASAGGGAAGAAGGGAGGAGCCAGCAGAGGCTAGAGAGGTGAGTGAGGAAAGACCTAGAGTAGCATGTCCCCCACCTAAGAAGACTCATAAGGGTGTCGACTCTTCTGAGAAGAAGAAAGGAAAGAAGAGACCCGCAGAAGAATAGGGTCCAAGCAGTCCTCTGCAAAAGCCTAAGAAGAAGAAATCAAAGAAGGCCCAACCCGCAGATGTTGTGGTCACAGAGGCTGTGATACAAGAAAACCCTACAGAGGCTGCTCCAAAGCGATGAAGGTTGCGCAAGGTGGTTCACGAGGAGTCCCCAACAGAGCAGATACAAGATGTTATCTTCCAAATTCAATAGGAGTTTAAAGCGCCTACGGAAGTAGCTCATTTGGGGATAGAGGTCTTATTAGACGACGAAGAGGAAAAGTTGGAGATAGAAGAGGGAGTAAAAGATGCCGAAGGCACACATCCTAGCCCCCCCTCCCAGTCCAACCCACATTTCTAGGGACCCTGTTCTAGAGGGATCCACTATTGAAAAAGGCGTGCACACGCTGAGCCCAACCCAAGCTAACCTCGCAGAGGACATTCTTTCATCCTCTGTCAAATGCACTGCCCAGGAACCAAAACATACTCCAACATCCTCTCAAAAGGATGCTGGTTTTAAAATAAGAGTCCAATCGCCCAAGGACTCGTCACAACMCAAAGAGGCATCCGTTGCCTCTCCACACTTGAGTGACCAACCAAAGTATGCTTCAGAGGCATATGCAAGAGTCACAGAGATTGAGGGTCTAGAACGCCCAAAGTCCACACTCGATCCCTCTACCGAGTTAGGCTCTGAACCTACTAGGCAAGATATCGACAAAACACGGGTAGGCTCTCCAAAAGGAGATGTTCGAGGATCCGGTGGAAGTCCCCGAGCTGACTTAAAAAAACCAGTCGCTGAGGGCGCGTCACACTCCAAGGCTACTAGGTCACCATGTGTTGGTGATCTAGGTTCTAAGGATGCCTATGTGACGAAGGGGGAGTTACAAACCTTCGCCATAGCGGTATTCCAGAGGTTGGACGAGTTGAAAAGTTTGTTCACCTCTCAACCATCGATAGAGGCGTTTGCTCCAATCACAGAGGCTTTGAAGGAGTTGACATCTACAACTTCAGAACTCAAGGTGACTCTTTCAGCCCTTCAGAGCTCTGTCCTTCATAAAGACGACCTCGTAGAAGCCTTCAGCACTCTGTCCCTCAACCCTTCCTCAATCCAAAAGCTGAAGACAGAGTTATCAGAGGTAGCCGCCGATTTTGCTGCTGATTTCATCTCCACCGGCTACACAGACTACTCTACCTTCAAAGACGAGATCAAAGGCATGTTCTCCTCTACGGTCACCTACGACATTGACTCTAAATCCTCCAGGGCTAACATCAACCATCTAGCCACTCGCAGAGAGCTAGACGCAATGGTTGAAGCCCTAGGAGAGATCATGCAGAAATATAGAGACCAACTCCTCAAAGAAGCCCGAGCTTCCAACCAATCAATAAGAGACTGCACTTCAAAGCTCGTCAAAGAGGGTGACACCTTAAGATGGCAAATCTATTGCAGCATCTCAAAAATGAAGTGGGCCACAGAGATCGACATAAGCAGCGCTTCTGTGAACGTTGAGTTGGTGATCGAGAAAATGGAGAAGGCGGCTACCAGGATTCTGAGGCGAGTGAAAGCATAAGAGCCTAAGAAGACAACCTCTGCCAAACCACTAAAGATAGTGGACTCTGCAGCTGCCCTATTCTTAAAAGACAAATCTCTAGAGCCTAAGGGGAAAGGCAAGGGTAAAGCTGTAGAGGAGTCGCCACAGAAGGGGTCAACCTCTGAGATGCCAGAGGAGATAAATAAAGAAGAGTATGATAACCCATACCTAGTTCGAGCGTTAAAGGCGTCTTTGGCAGAGGTACAAGCAAGAAAGGGCAGAGTCCCTATCCCCAGAGCTGGAGAAGGCTGTTCCTCCAAAATGGCGAAAGAGGAAACGTCCACGGGTACGTTCGACGCTCTGGTAGGAACTGTCAAGCCAATCCTACCAGAGGGGTCCACCCAGAGGACGATTCTAGAAGAAGAAGAAACCATAATTCCAGAATCTGCCACAGTCGGAAGGGTTACTAAGATCCTTGAATCGAAGAGCAAAATTCCCACGTAGCAAGTGCGCACAGAGCCCGTACCACTGTGAAGGAGATTCTACAGTGGCGTTACTCTGCCGTGGACACAGAGCCCCATTACGATCAAGAGCTTACAAGAATGCCCTTTGCCGCTGCAAAGTTCCACTTCTCAAAGCTCACAAGGCCACGCGAGCAGGTCTTCTCAGAGCACGTGATAACTTTTCTTGAAACCATATCTCCAAGGACAATGCTAAAGAAGACCGTGCTTTATGCTCAATATGTGGTGAAGAGGGATGAAGGCAACCTCTACACATTCACAAATGCTGACCTCCACAACCTTTGTGTATTTGACCTTATCTTCTTGCACAAAATTCTTAACAAGTACATGGAGAGGAGGTCAAGCTATTTGACTTCCCTCAGAAGGCTGATCGAAGTAATGCACGCTCAAGTAAAATACTACAGCCAGAAGGACTTCGATATTGCGATGAGGTTGGCCCAAACAGATTTGAAGATTTCCCCTCTGAAGAACAGGTCAAGTTGGTTACTTAGATGTCATCCCAACACCATTGTCCAAAATCCCATCTTTGGGTTTGTTTTCCTGGACAAGGATGAGATTCTAAGGTTTTTTGATCCGATAGAGGTGAACAAGTATTTGACAGAGACTCTTGAGTGGGTGTTCAACCTAGTAGCAGCAAAGGTGCACAGAGGGCATCTAAGGGCGGACGAAGTGTCTGGTATTCTGGAAGCAATTAAAGTTCAAGTCTCCTGCAGAAAGTAGATATTCAAAGTCTACAGAACTATCAAGTTAGATCTACAATTTGCCGTAGATGACTATCCAGACTCTGCGGTGGACTAATCTTCTGTAATAGTATAGGCCTGAGCAACAAATTTTTCTATTCTTTCAATTTATGTAATTCTTTTTAGAGGATGAGTTTAATCTCCTCTTGTAATTCTTTCAATTAGTCATTTCTTGCATTCTTTTGTCCAATTTTACTTTTTCATACTTAGGGTGAGATTGTTAGCTCTAATATTTACTTAATGTAAAAGTATGAAAAACTATTCTGCAAGTGTTGACAGAAGGGTATCTTCCACAGAAGACAACAGAGGACGAGCAACAGAAGCTGTTTCATCGTGCAAGTCAAGAATGACAGAACCTCTGATGTCTCTCACAGAGGTTCTAGAAAATGGTCCTCAGGCAATAAGAACCTACAAGTCTATTACAGCAGAGCCTCTGAGATGGCTCACAGAGGGTCTGCGGATTTGTCTTCTGTGAATATCTTGTTCTACTATTTTTCAAAGGTTGTTAGCTGCATGTGCTTCTCACGTGACTAGATTTTAATAGACTTTATTTGGACGGCTTAGATGATTTCACTTTCTAGATGATGTCAGTAAGGTCGTTAGGGTCTAGTATAAATAGCATCTTAGGCCTTTGTATTCAGTGTGCTTCCGTATTGTAATCGTCTATATTTTCAATCAATTGAAAAACCTTTGAAGCTATTCTATTGTGTTCATCTTCTTCATATTAATCTGTGTGTTCTTGGTTAATTACTCTGTTTTGTTCTTATCATTGTTTCCGCTGCACTATAATCGYCCTAGAGATCATTCAGAGTAAGAGTTCAAATACCAAAGCTGAATTTACAGGTCCTAACAAACCTTTTTTGAGATCAAGTGAAAGCAATGTGCTGGATCAAGGAGATGGAATGTGTATTCAACACCATTCGGTGCCCGGAAATAGATAAAGTTCGATTTGCTGTTTTTGTATTAAAGTCAAATGCTTTATTCTAGTGGGAAGTTGAATCGTCTACCAGAACGGATGTTTTACAAACTTTGTCTTGGGTAGAATTCGTGGATCGATTCAAGAATCAATTATGTCCCAAACAGCAGTGAGACAAATGGAGGAGGATTTCCTGAAGTTAGTGCAAGGAAATGGAACAGTACGGGAGTATACCGAAAGATTCATTGAATACTCTCGTTTTGCCGAACATTATGTTTCAACTGAATCCAGAAAGATAGAGAGGTATATTTGGGGTTTGAAACCCTCAATTAGAGAGTTTGTTATTGCTATGAACCCCAATACCTTTCCATTAATAGTAGAGGCAGCTGAGGTGACAAACCAAATAAGAATAGACAATCAGAAGGAAAGGTTGTCGAGAAAAGAAAATGGGAAGGGCCTTCATCTTTCCGAGGGCCAAAAACTGTAAGATAAGATAACAGATCGGAACAAAAGATCGGTGAGAAAGTCTGCTCACAGTGCCGACAGGTTCATCAGGGTGAATACAAAATGGACCCAAGGAAATGTTATAAGTGCGGTGAGGCAGGTCATTTATCCAGAAATTGCCCAGCTAACCGAAGGTGTTTTAATTGCAATTCTCCGGATCATATTCGACCAAATTGCCCCTTGTTGAGAACTCCACAGTTAACAATGGGGAGTAATGCGTCGGGTACACGGGGAAGATCTACTGTGAATAGAGAAGGGCAACGAGGGGGGCGGGGACGATCCTTCTAGATGACTAAGAATGAGTCAGAAGCATCACCGGATGTAGTAACAGGTACATTCCTCCTAAATTCAATACGTGCTAAAGTGTTATTTGACTCAGGTGCAAACTTTTCGTTTGTATCATCATTGTTTGCTCAAACTGCATGTCTGAATTCTGTGCTACTTGATGATAAATTAGTAGTTGATACTGCTAATAGTCAGGAGACTGTTACTAGTGTGTTCAATAACTGTATTATTGTTATTGAGGACTGTGAATTTCTGACCCGGTTATTTCCCATGC
>NW_020201708.1:21541-23365 GCF_001531365.2 Cynara cardunculus var. scolymus
AAAGAAGATCTTATCAAATCAGAAAGGTTGGGTAAGATGATCTCAAACTTGGAACAGAATGATGAAGGGTTAATATGCTTTCAAGGACTAGTTTGGATACTATATTTCGGAGATATTCGAAATATGATATTAAATGAAAGTCATAAGTCCCGATACTCTATCCATCCAGGCAACAATAAGATGTATAGAGATTTGAAACCCTTTTATTGGTGGCCAGGATTGAAAAGAGACATCGCTCGATATGTGGAACAATGTCTGACATGTTTACAGGTTAAGATTGAACATCAGAAGCCGTACGAAAGTCTTCAATCATTATAGATACCTGTATGGAAATGGGATCACATTACCATGGCTTTTGTTATGAAGTTAACTCGAACTCCAAAGGGGTATGACGCGATTTGGGTAATTGTTGATCGTTTGTCTAAATCTGCGCATTTTCTACCAATAAAGGAGAAATACTCTTTAGAAAAGTTAGCTCATATTTACATCAAAGAACTTGTTACCAGACACGGTGTTCCCTTGTCTATTATCTCTGATAGAGATAGTCGATTTACATCAAAGTTCTGGGGAGGATTACAGAAAGCTTTAGGATCTGAAATCCGATTAAGTACAACTTATCATCCGCAGACTGATGGGCATAGTGAAAGAACTATTCAAACTCTCAAAGATATGTTAAGAAGTTGTATTATTAACTTCGAGGGATCATGGGAAGATCACTTGCCATTGATAGAGTTTGCATATAACAATAGTTACCATTCCAGTATCCAAGCAGCACCGTATGAAGTGTTGTATGGACGTAAATGTCGAACGTCGTTGTGTTGGGATGAAGTGGGTAAGAAACAGCTAACGGGTCTTGAAATTGTTCAAGAAACTTATGAAAAGATCGAACAGATCCGTGAAGGAATAAAAACAGCACAAGATCGCCAGAAAAGTTATGCAGATAATCGTCGAAAGCCAATTGAGTTTAGTATAGGTGATTTTGTGTTGTTAAAAGTTTCGCCATGGAAGGGTGTCAACAGATTTGGAAAGAAAGGGAAGCTCAGTCTGAGATATGTGGGGCCGTTCAGAATATGTAAACAAATTGGGCCAGTTGCATATCAGTTAGAGCTGCCAGAAGAGCTGAGTTTAATTCACAACACTTTCCATGTGCCGAATTTGCGGAAATGTTTGGCTGATCCGAATTTAGCTATACCGTTACCAGAGATTCAATTAGACAGTAAGTTGAATTTTGTAGAAACACCGGAAGCCGTAATCGACAGAAAGATCAGGGTGTTGAAAAACAAAGAAATAAATCTGGGGAAAATTCGATGGAAGTTTTACAAAGGACCGGAAGCAACATGTGAATTGGAATCAAAGATGAGATCAGAATACCCATGACTTTTTTGATTAAAGGAATTTCGGGACGGAATTCTTTTGAGGGGTGGATAATGTGATAACTGGATCCTGGTTACATCACCCAAGGTAATTAATATGTGATTATCTCATTAAATGATTACATGACAGCATGATAAATTGTTATATTTGATCATGCTAGTATGTGAAATTATATGCATAATATGGATGCATGTATGGGATTGGATGTGTGTCCGTGTGTGTGTGCAAAATTATATATCTATATATAGAATTATATCTATATATATATATATATATATGCATACATGCATGTTATATGAGTACATGGTATGTGTGTGTATGCATGCATGAGTATGCCGACTTTCCTATTTTGGAAATGTATAAAAGGAGGGCTTAGCCTCCATATTTCTTCTCCTTCCCTTTTTATAAAGTTGTGCGATTTAAAGAGAAGAGAGGTTGACCGGATTATTT
>NW_020201708.1:23595-29048 GCF_001531365.2 Cynara cardunculus var. scolymus
AAGGGTGGACGATTTGTTGTCCGGATTGTTTTAAGCCGGTTAAGTTATGAACGGAGTGTTGTCCGGACTTGTTATCCGGACAAAGATGTTGGCTTATATTCTAAGGGTTAAATCGGTCAAGCTTTATGCGGAGTGTTGTCCGGACTTGTTATCCGGACAAAAGTTGGAATCTACTCTAAAGGTTAATCGGACACAACTTATTCCATGTGTTGTCCGGATAGTTGACCGGGGTTGAAGTCCGGCTAATCAAGTTGACCGGATTGAAAATGTGGTCTTGTGTTTTTAATAAGAAATGTTATTTTTATCATAAAAAGGAAATTTTGAAAGAAATGATTTTGTATTGATAATAATTTCAATGGCTGCGGTTTATTTGAAATTATTATGTGAAATATTTTGATGAGGAAATAAGGGTGGCATATCAAGGAGAGGTGTACCATGGGATAAGGGTGGCATATCAAGGAGAGGTGTAACTTTGGATATAAGGGTGACATTTGTATGTGTGTTGTATGATATAACTCATTCTATTATATCCTTTAAGACTACCGTGGTCCGGAGTCTTTATTTCTTTGTGACTTAAAGATTTAGGATCAAGGTCTTATTGGAAATCATAGTTTCGATGTTATTGAGGAGAAAATGTCAGGTTTGGCCTGAAGCTTTAAATAACCTTGTTGGTTAAGAAAAGGTTTAAAAGTGGCACTATGTGGAACCTGATTGGTTCAGAGTTTTGAGATTTGAATAAGCAGAATGCTTTGCTTGATAAATGGGAAAGATCTGGTATTACGTTTCTATTTATTCATATATTTGTTATATATATGAAATGATATTTTTCCCTAAAGATTTTGGTGATTTTTCACCCTGCAATAACATAAATAGGGTATCTCACTAGACCTTTCGGTCTAACCCTCGTTTTATGATTTTTAACTATGTGTTGTAGGAGGTTCGGACAGTAAAGGGAAGGGGAAGGTGTAATATTTTCTTTTATGCGCTTCTGCTTGAAGATCTGTTTTGATTGATTAGTACAAGAAATGTATTTCGAAATTTTGGACTTTGTAATTGGTCATATTAGATTCTTTTACTAAGGGACCCGAATGGAATGATATTATGTATTTCCTTTGTATGAAATATGTATTACATGCAATGTGTGGGTTGGGGAGTTACAAGAGGACATTCCTAAAACAGCTTTCAGAACTCATTACGGCCATTACGAATTTCTGGTTATGCCATTCGGGTTAACCAATGCACCGGCTGTCTTCATGGACCTAATGAATAGAGTCTGTAGACCATAGATGGATAAATTTGTAATCGTCTTCATAGACGACATATTAATTTATTCACGTAGCAGGGAGGACCATGAGCAACATTTGAGGATAATATTGGAGCTACTTCGAGACCAGAAATTGTACGCAAAATTTTCTAAATGCGAATTCTGGATTCGTGAATTACAATTTCTTGGTCATATAGTCAATGAAAAATGGATTCAGGTAGATCTTGCCAAGATTGAGGCTATTAGGAAATGGGAAGCCCCAAGAACCCCTATGAAAATCCGTCAATAAATTGGCAGGTTATTATCGGCGATTCATCACGAACTTTTCGAAAATTGCACAACCATTCACAGCCTTAACCTAGAAGGACAAGAAATTTGTTTGGGGTGAGAAACATGAAGAAGCGTTTGAGACTCTTAAGCAGAGACTATGCAATGCACCTATTTTATCCTTACTAGAGGGTTCGGAAAACTTTATGGTTTATTGCGATGCATCGCATCAAGGCTTAGGATGCGTGCTAATGCAAAAAGACAAGGTCATTGCGTATGCCTCAAGGCAACTTAAAGTGCATGAGAAGAATTATACTACACATGACCTCGAATTGGGGGCAGTAGTATTCGCACTTAAGATTTGGAGGCACTATCTTTCTGGCACCAAATGCATCATTTTCACCGATCATAAAAGCCTTCAACGTATATTAGATCAAAAGATGTTGAACATGAGGCAACGGAGGTGGGTCGAACTCCTCAACGATTATGATTGCGAAATAAAGTATCACCCTGGAAAAGCTAATGTGGTAGCAGACGCCTTAAGCCGGAAAGAAAGTTTGAAACCGTCAAGGGCACGAGCCATGGGAATGTTGCTTCAAACCAACCTAAGAATGCAAATTCCTGAAGCACAAGAAGAGGCGTTGAAATCAGAGAATCTGAAGAATGAAACCCTGCACCACTTAGAAAAGGAATTCGAAATTCGAGAAGATGGGGTGCGTTACTTTAGAAATAGAGTTTGGATACCAAAGAACGACAGTCTCCGGTCAACAATCCTGGAGGAAGCACATCGCTCTAGATACTCTATTGACCCAGGATCCTATAAAATGTACAAAGAATTAAGAGAATATTACTGGTGGCCAAGAATGAAAAGGGACGTCGCTTTGTACGTAAGTCGATGTTTAACCTGCGCAAGGGTAAAAGCCGAACATTAGAAACCATCTGGTCTTCTTCAGCAACCAGAGATTCCCCAATGGAAGTGGGATCAGATATCTATGGATTTTGTTACAAAGTTACCTAGAACCAAGAAAGGATATGACTCAATTTGGGTCATAGTAGATCGACTTACGAAATCTGCACACTTTTTACCTGTTCGAGAAGACTTTAGTATAGAAAGGCTCATGTAGTTATATATCAATGAAATCGTATCGCGACATGGAGTACCTATTTCCATTATATCAGACAGAGATATTCGTTTTACTTTGCGATTATGGCAATCAGTTCAAAAGGCACTAGGCACAACGCTGGACTTGAGCACTTCCTATGATCCTCAGACGGATGGGCAAACAGAAAGGACAATCCAAACGCTAGAGGATATGTTACGAGCCTGTGTAATAGACTTTGGGGGCAGTTGGGATACTCATCTGCCATTGATCGAGTTCACCTACAACAATGGGTATCACACCAGTATCCAGTGTGCATCATATGAAGCTTTGTATGGGCGTAAGTGTAGATCCCCACTCAGCTGGTTGGGGATTGGTGACAGACAGCTAACTAGGCATGACATTATCCAGGAGACAACCGACAAAATCTTAATCATCCAAGAAATGCTTAAAGCTGTGAGAGATCGTCAGAAGAGCTACGCTGATAACAGAAGGAAACCATTGGAATTTCAAGTGGATGATAAAGTCCTTTTAAAGGTATCTCCATGGAAAGGGATTGTACGCTTCGGAAAGAAAGGAAAACTTAGCCCAAGGTATGTTGGTCCATTTGAAATACTTGAAAGAGTAGGACCGGTTGCATACAAACTAAGTTTACCCCCAGAGTTGAGTGCCATCCATGATACATTTCACGTATCGAACCTTAAGAGGTGTTTAACCAATGAAGCATTGGTTCTACCTTTGGAAGACATTCAAATTAATGAACGGTTACGTTTCATTGAAGAATCGATTGAAATCCTCAACCATAAAGACAAGCAATTGAGGCGTAGCAGGATTCCAATTGTAAAAGTTCGTTGGACTTCGAGGCATGGGCCAGAGTTCACGTGGGAAAGAGAAGATTTCATGAAAAACAAATATCCCCATTTGTTCGTAAGCAAGTCATGATCTGAGGATGACAAATAAATTTCGGGACGAAATTTTTCTGACATGGGAAGACTGTGACATTCTGTCATTTCGGAGTTTCAGGTTAGCATTTTTCTTATAGATCCTATATTTAGAATTATAAATTTATTAGGATCTAGCCATGGTGGTTAGAGTACATCTGACTTAGTACCTAGAATTCTTAGCTTGGAAGATCCGCCACAGTAGGCAAATGATAAAGTTAACTTATGTAATGCCAAATATTTTAGAATCGTTCCAAATAAAATACAGTTCATATTATAGACTTTTAAAATTAAAAGACAAAAGTCCCATTTGAATGTCCACTTGATTTATCAAAAGACGGAGTTTTGGGTTTAATAATGTCATTCTATTTATGTTGGGTAAATATTTTAGTGGGCTTATTCTTATAAAAAAATAGATGTTTTATTTAGTTTGGGCCTTTAGAGGCCAACCCATTTAATTTATTAAAATCCTTGTATAAATACCCCTCATCTTTTGAAAACTCTCATTTTCTTTATCAACAACCTGAAACTGTTCATCTCTCTCTAAACCCTCTGTAAGTCCAATCACTCTCTAGCTGAACCGACCTTCCAGCAAGCCTTTAGAAATTCTCTCTCTCAATCTTGAAGATCCTTTAAGAATATAAGAAAGAGGTACGATACTAGTTATTTTATTTTTTTGTAAAATATCATGAGACTGTATCTTCTTTCTTCCACATCTCGGCCATATAGTAGAATTTTCTGGAGATCAAAGAGGGGAGATTATTCATCGAAAACATGAAAATGTTTTCAGAAAGGATAATAATCTATAATCCATGTCCCTTGAACTCCAAAGTAGGAAAGGGAAACCCTTTACATGTGAAATTTAAGCATGTAAAGCTATGTTTTGAAGTGTTAAAATCTTGCATGCATCTTTAATCTATCCTATTTTCTTCGAAAACTCGATGGAATCTAGAAAAATTCTTCCTTGGAGATTTAAATTTATTTTCCTAGCTTGAAAATGGTGTTTACCTTTGGAAAATGATGAGTTCAGCCCCAAATAACTGCCACTCAGTGAGCGTGCAATCTGTTTCGGGGGCTGTGAAACTCAAGGTTAAAGAGTAATGATGAGGAATTTAAAACCCACTCAAATTTCTTGATAATTGGATTAGTCGGCTGATGTCATTATTGTAAATAATGTGACAAGTTGGACATAAAAATGACTTTTGGAAGGTTCCTATTTTTAGAGTTTCGAGGAACCCAAAAATATTTGGAACATGATTTATAATGTGTCCAAAAATCAGCTTTTGAGTAAAAGATTTTGATTTCTTTTATTTTGGACTGTTATTAGTTTATTAATAAAATATCAACTTTATTTCCTAAAATCTGATGGCATTACATAGGGTGCAACTTGACTCTATTTTCGTCTAGAGCTCATAGAAGATCTGAATGTGGGATGTTGGTTTATTTAGGAAGTCAGGGCAGACGTTGAAAGCTTCAACATTTATTTACTAGGATATTCATCATCAAACCTGTGAGTTCTCGCAGCCCCACTTTTAATGCTTTGTTTATTGTTTTGGGGGAAAAGCATGAGATTAAGCAAACTATGCATGTTACTTGTTTGAAACCATTGGACTAAGGAACTGCTTAGTCAAATTGGACTAAGGAACTGCTTAGTCAAGCTTTGTTTGAAACCATTGGACTAAGGAACTKCTTAGTCAAGCTTTGTTTRAAACCATTGGACTAAGGAACTGCTTAGTCAAGCTTTGTTTGAAACCATTGGGCTAAGGAACTGCTTAGTCAAGTTTATTATGCCATGAAATATTGACTGTTACTGCACTTGAAATAAATGCTAAATTGATGTGCTTGGGAGTATATTTTCCAAATAAAGTCCCCGTCCGTAAA
>NW_020201708.1:29400-42967 GCF_001531365.2 Cynara cardunculus var. scolymus
AAAAGAAGTATTTGTCATAAATTTGGTTATGATGTTGAAGTCATTTTATTTTTGAAAAATTAAAAAGTGTTATTTATTAATTGTTGCTGTGATTCGCTTGCCTGTTACATCTCGTGTTTCCACTTTAGCGGGGTGTGACACATACCCTATTCATCAAATCCATAAAAGTTGCGGGCGCATTAGTTAAGTCGAATGGCATAACTAAGAATTCATGATGCACGTACCTGGTTCAAGAAGCTGTTGTAGCAACGGCTTCCTCCCTGACTTTAAGCTGATAATACCCTGACTTTAAATCGATATTGGAGAAATAACTTGCTCCTACCAGTTGATCAAACAAGTCATCAATCCTTGGCAGAGGATACTTGTTCTTGATTGTCAATTTATTCAATTCTCGGTAGTCTATACACATTCGCATAGATCCATCTTTCTTCTTGACAAACAAGACCGGAGCACCCCAAGGTGAAGGGCTGTGTCTAATGAATCTGTTATGCATCAGATCCTTCAATTGAGTAACCAACTCTTTCAATTCCGAAGAAGCCAATCTATACGGTGCCTTAGCTACTAGTTATGCCCCAGGTATAAGATCAATTCGTAATTCGATGACTCGATCTGGCCGTAACCCCGACAAATCTTCTGGAAAGACTTTCGGGTATTCATTAATGATTGGAACAAATTCCTGCATCCCCTTTTCTTTCTTTGCATCAATAACATATGCTAAACACCCCTAACATCCTTTCCGAATAAACTTTCGGGCTTTTATCACAGATAGTAAACTAGAATGATGATCCTGACGATCACCATAAATAATAACTGTTCCTTGATCTAGCAGAGTAATTCTAATCATCTTCTTATTAGAAATAATACTGGCCTGATGTTCTTCCAACCAATCCATACCCACCACTATATCAAACACTTTCATTGGCATAGGAAATAGTCGAATCGGTAACTCACACCCCTCAATAACAATAATACAATTATTGAATACTCTAGTAATAGATTCCTGACTATTAGCAGTGTCAACTACTAATTCATCATCAAGCAGCATAGAATTCGGACATGCAGATTGAGCAAATGATGGTGATACAAACGAAAATTTTGCACCAGAATCAAACAACACCTTAGCTCATATAGAATTTAGAAGAAAGGTTCTTGTTACCACATCTAGGGTTGCTTCTGCCTCGTTCTTTGTCATTTTAAACAATCTACCTCTGGCTCCACTCTGACCTCCCCTCGGTTCACTAGGCCTTCCATGATTACTGGGAGTATTTCCTCCCATTGTCAAGCAAAGAGCTCTTAATTGTGGACAATTCGGTCGGATATGGTCAGGTGAATTGCACTATAAACATCTTTTGGGTGTAGTGCAGTCCCTTGACATATGCCCTGCCTCCCCATAATGATAGCATCTCTTTGGTTCAGATAGACAATTCCCTTGATGCACCTGTTGACACTGTGGACAAGTCCCAACAAGTGGCGGCTGTGTAGCACGGTTATTTGTTTTAATAAACTTGGTTCTTCAAAAGCTGACTGAAGACCCCTCCCACTTTCTTTTCTCTATTATTTTCTCTTCACCTTGCCGATTCTTATTTCTTTCAGTAACTTTGGCAGCATTGACGGCTAAAGAGAAAGTATCAGGGTTCATAGCAATCACGAACTCACGGATATAGGGTTTCAGACCCCAAATATACCTCTCCACCCTTTCGGGATTCTGAATATATGTAATGTTCTGCAAAATGGGAATACTCAATAAATTTCTCGGTATAATCCCGTACAAATCTACTCCCTTGTTCCAGTTTAAGAAAATCTTCTTCCATCTGTCGTAGGACAAATTTGTGTTTTTGAATTTTTCACAAATTCTTCCCAAGACATACGCAGTATATTTGGTTGTGCCGAGGAATCCACATCCCACCTATATATGGCATTAGATTTGAACATAGATACTGCAAATCTAACCTTATCTTCTTCAAAACACCTACTAGTGTTAAATACTGACTCAATCTCTTTTATCCAGCATATTGCTTTTACTTGATCTCTTTCTCCTGAAAAGGTTGGAGGTTTACATGTCAGAAACATCTTTATATCCCCACCCCGATTATTGCTACTTGTTGAAGGAGTCGAAGGATTAATTCCAACTCGCTCGGTTTCTACTCTAGCTGGCAGTCCCTTAGTGGATATCAAGGTTTCCCTCAGTTTTCCCATATCTTTTAGCAAAACGTCTCTGGTTATAAACTTAGGTTGTTTCCTCTATTCTTAATGAGCATTCCCAGAAATAGATTCTCCTTGATCAGGGCGAATCTCGGCCTGACTCCTCTCAGGAATCTGACACCTTCCTCGGTCCCTACCCCTACTCCTTCCATGACCTCTACTCCTTGAAGCATAGGTTGGTGGATTAACGGGAGATTCCTCCCTTTCTTCAGATTCAGGGCGGGTAATTCTTTCTGATCTTCGCGACCGACTAGACATCTGCAGATATTTTAGTATTAAATATCATGTATTCACGTTCTTAAATATAATATGGTATCCGAGGATAGGTATGTACCTGTAAATTCATAATTACATTGGCCATTTGTAATTCAAATTCACCTTACATACTTCCCTCTTTAACCCATTGTATTTTATTCCCAGTGATACTAATTATGTTTGGACTCTTAACATGCAAATGACAGTTTAAGTCTAGGCATCATGCTTTGAATACCTAAATCTCTTAAACTAAGGCTCTGATACCACTTCAGTAACACCCCCAAACACCACATTTGCATATAACACATATTTCATTACACAGAAATATAGTTTACAACATGAGGTCCCACAAGTACAAGGACTCTTATATATACAAAATCAACATATACAAAATTCCAAAACAAAATCATGTATTATCACATGTAGTACAACATGTATCTTCAAAATAAGCAATCTTAAGCAGATCTTCAAAAGCAGATAACATGTTAGGAAAATACTCACATTTTCCCTTTTCCCTTATTATCCCTGGACCCTACCATTCCTGGATTGGATAATTTTAAAACAGAAAATGAAGGTCAGACCAGAAGGGTCTAGTGAGTGTATCCGTTCTTTGCAAATGCAGGGTGATAACCACCAAAGTATTATAAAATATCTTTGCTTAGGAATATTTGCAATATAATCAAATAAAGCAGTCCTCAATGACATGTAAAATAGAATAAACTCAAAACCTCTGTTCTATTAAAAGATCCAATGTTCCAAATATGAAACAAATATTATAATCAAAGTCTTTGAATTATCAGACCATTCCTTCGGAAATATTAACAGAAAGATTTAAGGTAGTACTTTCCCTTTATGACAAACCATTTTCCCCTTATCAATAACATCTAAATTATTATTTCTAACAGAAATAATATCTCTAATTCATCAGGTCACAGAGAAATGATGACTCAAAGCTATTAAATCCAATTAGTAATAATAATAAGAGTTATAATAATATCCACATATGACAATGCCTCCCTTATTCCAAGTACACCTCTCTTTAATATGCCACCTTATTCCTCCATCAAAACAGGGCTACTTATCAGAACAAACAAAAGTCACTACGTCTGAAAGTACCTATTCCCAGTTCCAAGTCAGAATAGACAAAAGTCACCACATCTGGGGAAACTACCTCTTAAAACAAGTTTCATACCAAAACAGACTTATGTCACCACGCTTGGTAGGAAGGTTTCCCAAAATATAGTTTCATACCAAAACATACTTATGTCACCGCGCTTGGTAGAAACATTTCCCAAAAATCCTGTACCAGACCAAAACATACTTACGTCACCACGCTTGGTTGGAACATATCTTTTTATTTAAAAAGATATAAAATACCCTTTTTTTAAATCCGCAATTAAACCCATTAATCTATAAAATTTCCAATAAAACCCAATACTTATAATTTATATCAAATAATCAACCGGATATGTAATCCGGACAAACAATCCGGACAACACTGTCCCTTCTTGTCCGGTGTACAAATCCGAACAAAAACTTAGAACAATTCCACTTGAATCCGGATGAGCCTTGAGCGATTTAACTATAACCCGGATAACCCTTGACCGGTTTAAGAAATAAACCGGATAATACTTGATCGATTTAAAACTAAATCACATGACCCTTAAGCGATTTAAGACTAAACCGTACAATGCTTAGTCGTATTCCTACTTCTCTGTTCAAAACCTTTGTCCGGTTTACATAATTAAAATCTGACTAACTTTTTAAATCGCACGACTCTTAAGCGATTTATAACTAAATTGGACAACACGTGTCCGGTTTAAAACCAACCCGGACAACACTATGACCGGTTTAAGGCAATCTGGTCACACTTTATCCGGATAAACTCTAAATTGCATAAACAGATTTTAAAGATAGTAGGCAATTTCTTTCTAAAACAAACAACCAAAGTTTAAAAGAAACTTCTAGAAAATATTCACCTTTAAGAATGAACTCAGATTTTTGAGGAAGATAAGAAATGCAAAAACCAACTTGATTCAACACTAGATCTCCGGATAACTCTCCTCTCTAAATCTCCCAAAACTTTTCAAATGAGGCAAGAAAAAGCCTCCTTACCAAAAACTTCATACTTATACTTTCCTATAAAGGAAAGTCGGCTGAAACAGCCAACATCATTCATACATACATTCATGTAGTTACATGCATACGCCCACATACTTCATGCACATATAATTTCTCACATATATATATATATATATATATATAAATATTATGCATATATCCCTATGCATAAAATACACATATTCACATATTCAATCCATGTAAACATGTATTCATCTAGACAATTAATTCACATAAAAAATACCTTGGGCAATAACCAGGGCCCGGTTATCACACAAGACCGCCAGAAAAGTTATGCCAATAATCATCGAAACCCGATTGAATTTTGTATGGGCGATTTTGTGATGTTAAAAGTTTTTCCATGGAAAGGTGTTATCAGATTTGGAAAGAATTGTAAGCTCAGTCCGAGGTATGTTGGGCCGTTCAGAATTTGTAAATGAATTAGGCCAGTGGCTTATCAGCTAGAACTACCAGAAGAGCTTAGTCTGATCCACAACACTTTTCTTGTATCAAACTTGCGAAAATGTTTAGCTAATCCGAGTCTTGCTGTACCGTTTCCAGAAGTTAAGCTGGACAGTAAGATGAACTTCGTGGAAACACCAGAAGCTGTGATTGACCGAAAGATTAGAATGTTGAGAAACAAAGGGATCAGTTTGGTTAAAGTGTAGTGGCAGTTTCATAAGGGATCAGAGGCAACTTGGGAACTAGAATCGAAAATGAAATCAGAGTATCCGTGGCTCTTAGATTAAAAGAATTCCGGGATGAAATTCTTTTGAAGGGTGGATAATGTGATAACCGGGTCTTGGTTTATGTCATGAGGTAACTAATACGTGATTATTTATTTTAAGCTTATGTGACAGCATGATAAATTGATATATTTGCTCATGCGAGTATGAGAATTCTATGCATAAATATGTATGCATAATGTGAGAATACATGACAAAAATATGTTATTTACATAAAACTTGATCATGCATGGTTTAATATGCATGGTATGTGAGTTTCCATATATTTTAAAATGGTTACTATATGCATGCATGGTTATTATATGTTTAGTTGCATGTATAAAGTTGAATGTATGCATGGGATGTGTTGACCCCAAATCTCTCAATAACACTAATAATCAATTTAAGAATAACCTAATTATATAGTTTAGATAAATAAAATGATGAACACTCAAGAACAAATGATGAACATTCAAAGAATATTCTTGAGTGTCAAAGGTTTCACTTTATTTCAATGATTATGAAAAACATAAAAGAGTCAAAGATTATAATAGGCCTAACCACCTATTTATACGAGTAATCTAACTAAGAAGATAACTATCTAGTGAGACTATTTAGCTAATCTTCGAAGAAAAGATAAAGTTTATCTAAACATGGATAATCATCAAAACAAGATAAACTTTGTAGAATCCAGCTGTTGATTTGGCATCTCTAGCTGTCTTCCATGGGGCGTTAGTTCAACCTTATCTTCATATCTTCATCACATGCCTCTAGTTGAACTAGTGAGGAAAAATCCAAGTATTGATGCCCAAAGGGGTTATGAAGATGCACTTTCCATCGCATCTCTGGTCAGTTCATCGACCCTCTGGATGTTCTTCAGACGTAGCCATTTTGCCTTGAAGTTTTCCATCGTCCTTCTGGTTCTTCATCACTTGTTTGTCTTCATTACTTCCATACATAAGACTTATGAGGTCTAACAATCTCCCCATAAGTAATGAAAGAACAAACATGAACTAATCTAGGAACATTTAAATCATAAGTGATGAACAGAGGCTAATCTAAAGAAAAACATCCTTTGCCAAATTTTCATTTGAACAAAATGATTAATTCTTACAATGATGAAATGAAAGATATTACAATGCAAAACATAAGTAAAACTACATTCATGGTCTTCCTTGTGATATTTCCTAAAAGCGCATTAACAGTCATCTGTATTGAATGACTGTAGAGATCTCATGAATTAGTCTTTGTCCTTCTCCCATCATCACATGAGATCTGCCTAGTCTTTCTCTTATAGCCTTCTAAAACCATTCAAGTGTTGTTGTTGAGTACTTGAAGGCTTCAGTCAGCCTAAAGAATTTATTCGTCCCAAACTCATTTTTGTATACCAAACCCAGTTCTGGTTGAGTAAGTACATAGACAGACCTCTTCTCCTGCAGGCCAGGGAAGTCTTCATCAGGTTGAGTATAGGAAAATCTGTCGATGCCAAGTTGAAGAGCGATTTGAAAATCACTCTTAGCTTTATGCTTCACCAAGGTCTCCATCCTCTGTACGATCGCTCTATTTGCCATCCTAAATCGTATGCCCTAATCCTGTCACTGAGTCGTATATGCATAAAACTCAATCAAGTCATATGGATTGAGATTGTTCAAGTCATTGTCATTGAAGACGCTGACTTGACCATAGGCTTGTTCCACTGTGTACTCGATATACTTGATGGCTATGTTGGCGAAGGTCCTCATCTTGATGTCCATGACCAACCTTATTCCATCATTTGATAAGACAGCCTGTGGTGGTTGGGTAGTCTGTCTAACACACTTGTGGCATTAGAGGTTCATAGATTCTAGTGAAAGCATGGGAGGATTGAGGGCTAAACCTTTATCGTGATCATGATATAAATATTGATGGATGTTTCCATCATTACTAGCTCCCTTGGAGGCACCTCTGAACGTCTCCTTAGCGACTCCATATTGGCAATGATATCATCGAAGACCCTTGAGGAGGATGTCTCGATGAAGAGGGAACGTCCGCTTGCACCTGGGTTGGCTGGGTTGTGGGTTGCATTTGGGCTAAGGTTTGAGAGTGGGTTGGTGATGGAATGGTTTGGGTTGGCTCAGATTGGGGTAGTTTTGGTTCATTGGGCTCATGATGGGTGGTTTCTGGTTCATGGGTTTTTGTTTAGGCTCTGAACCTACAAGGCAAGAAATCGACAGAACATGGGTAGGCTCTCCTCCTGGAGACGTACGAGGATCCCGTGGAAGTCCCCGAGCAGACTACGACAAACCAGTCACTGAGGGTGCCTCTCGCTCCGAGGCTACTAGGTCACCATGTGTTGGTGATCTAGACTCCCAGGATGCCTATGTGACGAAGGGGGAGCTACAAACCTCTGCCACAGCGGTATTCCAAAAGATGGACGAGTTGAAAAGCTTCTTCATCTCTCGCTCTATGACAGAATATCTGGCCCCCATCACAAAGGCTCTGAAGGAGTTGTCATCCACAACCGTAGAACTCAAGACGACTCTTGCAACCCTTCAGAGCTCTGTCCTTCAAAAAGATGATCTCGTAGAAGCCTTTAGCTCTCTGTCACTCAACCCCTCTTCGATCCAGAAGCTAAAGACAGAGCTATCAGAGGTGGCCGCCCAGTTCGCTGTTAACTTCATCCCTGCGGGCTACACATACTACTCAACTTTCAAAGAT
Organism: Cynara cardunculus var. scolymus; assembly: GCF_001531365.2. Taxonomy (NCBI): domain Eukaryota; kingdom Viridiplantae; phylum Streptophyta; class Magnoliopsida; order Asterales; family Asteraceae; genus Cynara; species Cynara cardunculus. The sequence goes on from NW_020201708.1 coordinate 37,401, forward strand.
GAGATCAAACAAATGTTCTCCTCTGCGGTGACATATGGTGTTGATACCAAGTCCTCCAGGGCCAACATCAATCACCTAGCCACTCGCAGAGAGCTCGATGCTATGGTTGAAGCTCTGGGTGATATTGTGCGCAAACACACGGATCAACTTCTTGCAGAGGCACAAGCCTCCAACAAGGCCATCAGAGACTGCACCTCACAGCTCGTGAAAGAGGGTGACACCCTTAGAAGCGAAATCTATCGAAGCGTCTCAAAGTTGAAGTGGTCGACAGAGATCGATATAAGCCACGCCTCTGTGCTTGCTGAAGAGGTAATTAAGAAGATGAAGAAGGCGGCCACTAAAATTCTAAAGAGATTGGAGAAGGCTCCCCTAGAAACTTGCAAGGCAGAAGCCACCAAACACCATGACGATCAAGGAGGTGATGACCATGATCGTCATGAGGGGGAGAAGAAGGTAGAGAAGAAAGCTGAGGAGCCCAAGAAGACTTCTGCCAAATCACTCAAGATAGTCGACTCTATAGCTGCATTGTTCTCAAAAGGCAAAGAAAAAGCACCAGAGCCTAAGGGGAAAGGCAAGGGCAAGGCTATAGAGGAATCGCCACAGCAGGGGTCGTCAAGCTCAGAGTCGCTAGTGCAGATAAACGAAGAAGATTCTGACGACCCAGAGCTCCTTCAAACGTTAAAGGTTTTTTTGGCAGAAGCTCAAGCAAAAAAGGGCAGAACCCGCTTCCCCCTCAGAGCTGGAGAAGGCTCTTCTTCTAAGGCAAAGGAGGAAACCTCCACGGGTACGTTCGACGCTCTGCAAGGAACTGTCAAACCTATCCTTGCAGAGGGGTCCACTCAGAGGCCAATACTTGAAGAAGAAGAAGCCAAAGTGCCAGAGTCTGCCACAGTAGGAAGGGTCTCTGAGATCTTTGAATTGATGAGCAGGATTCCCATGCAACAAGTGCGCACAGAGTCTGTTACTACTGTGGAGGAGATTCTGCTGTGGAGATACTCTGCAGTGGACACAGAGCCCCCCTCTGATCTAGAGCTCACAGGTATACCTTCTGCTGCCGCCAAGTTTCAATTGTCTAAGCTTACAAGGCCACGTGAGCAAGTCTTCTCAGAGCACGTGATTACATCACTTGAAACAATTTCTCCAAGAACCTTGCTAAAGAAGACGGTGCTCTATGCTCAATACGTTGTGAAGAGGGATGATGACAACCTTTACACGTTCACGGATGCTGACCTCCACAACCTCTGTGTATTTGATCTTATCTTCTTGCACAAAATTCTCAACAAATACATGGAGAGGAGGTCAAGCTCTTCTCTGTCGTTCAAAAGGCTTATCGAGGTTATGCGTGCACAAGTGAAGTATTACAACCAGAAGGATTTCGAATTAGCAATGAGGTTAGCCAATTTAGATCTAAAGATTACCCCTCCAAACAACATTCCAAGTTGGATACTTAGGTGTCATCCCAACTCCATTGTTCGCAACCCTGTTTTTGGGTTTGTGTTCTTGGACAAAGATGACATCCTAAGGTTCTTTGATCCAACAGAAGCGAATAAGTACTCCACAGAGACCCTTGAGTGGATATTCAAAAGATTGCTGGTACAGGTGAACAAAGGGCATCTAAGGATGGGTGAAGTGTCTGACATTCGGGAAGCTATCAAAGTACAAATCAACTTTAGAGAATGGATTTTCAATGTCTACAGAACCATCAAGACTGACATGCTATATGCCGTAGACGACTTTCCAGAATCTGTTGTATGATAAACCTCTGTAAKAGTATTGGCCTATGAAACAAAATTTTGTAATTCTTTCTTTATGTAATTCTTTTCAGAGGATGATTTTTTATCTCCTCTTGTAATTCTTTCAATTAAGTCATTTCTTGCATTAATTTGTCAATTTTTACTTTTTCATACTTAGGGGGAGATTGTTAGCTCTCATATTTCATTTAATGTAAAAGTATGAAAAAGTATTACTGCAAGTGTTGACAGAAGGGTTCATTCCACAGAATACCACAGAGGACCAACAACAGAAGATGATCATTCGTACAAGTCAAGATTGACAGAACCTCTATTGTCTCTCACAGAGGTTCTGGAAAATGGTCCTCTGTTATCAAGAGCTTACAAGTCATATGCAGCAGAGCGTCTAGGATGGCTCACAGAGGGTCTGCGGTTCATCTTCTATGGAGAACCTCTTCTTACTATTTTACTTAGGTTAGTTAGCTGCACGTGCTTCTCACGTGACTATGTTTGTAATCGACTTTATTTGGACGGTTTGGATGATTTCACTTGTCTAGGTCATGTCAGAAAGGTCGTTAGGAACTAGTATAAAAAGCAACTTAGGCCTTTGTATTTCAATGTGCTTCCCGTATTGTAATTATCAATATTTTCAATCAATAGAAAATCATTTGAAGCTATTCTCTCGTGTTCTTCATATTCATCATCTGTGTGTTCTTGATTAATTTCTTACTATGTTTGTTCTTATACTGTTTCCGCTGCACTGTTATTGTTCTTAAAGTTCATCCAGAGTATTTGGTTAATATCAAAACTGAGTTTACAGGTCCTAACATTATACATTTTGGGCATCCTGTATTTCTTCATCAGAAGTTCATTGGTTTGAAGCTTCTGGTGAAGAACCTTCCTTTCTTTTTGAAATAAAATCTTTGAGAGCTACTGAGTTAAGTCTCACTGCCTCGGATTCTTTTAAGGCCTTAGCTTTCTTTTCTAAGTCTTTGGTTATTCGCTTGTTTAAGTCTAGAACTTTTCTTCCTCTGATTTCTTCGGTTAGAAGATCAGTCTCTCTTTTGTAGAAACTGACTTCCTTTTCCGCTTCAAGTCTTTCAGATTTTTCAAAATTTAATTTTTCTTTTAGTTTGTAGAAGTCCTCTGAAGGCTTTATTACCCTTAACTATAGCTCAGATGGAGCAGAGTTGATTTCATCGAAAGTAGACTCACATACCTGATCATCAGAGTCAGAGGCGGATTCTGCATTGGATGTGGCCATCAGACAGATGAATGCTTTATCTTCTTCATCGGATGAAGAATCAGACACCCAATTTTTTTCTCAGCCATCAGGCTTCGCTCCCTTGGATTGTATTTATATTTATTCTTGTAGTAATCAGCATCTTTTACCAGTTGTCCTCTGCATTCTTTAGAAAAATGACCGATTTTTCCGCGCATAAAGCAGCAGAGGTCAATTTTCCTTCTGGCTCTGTCTTCTTTGTTGATCCCAGATCTCTCAATAACACTTATAATCTAGTTATGAATAACCAAATTATAATGATTTTACGAAGAAAGTTATGAAGACTCAAAATTAATATATGAATATTAAAGAACAATTTGAGCTTCAAAGGTTTTACTTTATTGATAATAAAACGTAAAACACTAAGAGGATTTTCATGTATGCGCGCATTTTACAATAGAGCTAGTCGTCTATTTATACTAGTTAGCTAATGCTAGGATAACTAACTATTACTACTTTCTAGCAAATATTCTAGCTAATAGATAATGTTTATCTTTTACATGGATAATCATTGTTTACAATATAAACTATAATTCTAGCTGTTGATTTGTCATCTCCAGCAGTCATTATTGATATGATGATTTCATCCTTATCTTTAAATCTTCATTGCACGSTTGGATGAATACTTAGAAAACCTTCTAAGTGTTAGTCTGTCCATCGCATCAATGAATACACTTTCCATCGCATCATCCATCGATCCGCTGGTTGTACTTGGTCCATCGGTTCGATGGTTKGTCTTTCCATCGATGCTCTGGTTAGTCTTTCCATCGATCCAGACTTAGTCTTTTCTGCCTTGATGTCTTCATCGATCTTCTGGTTCTTCATCACTTATTGTTTTTCATTACTTTTTACATTTTGCACTATGGGATCTAACAATCTCCCCCTAAGTAATGAAATAACAAAGTCTAATCTAATCACATATGAAGAACAGACACTAATCTAAAAGAAACATCAAATTCCAAATTTTCATTGGATGATGAATTCTGTACAAGACTGGAAGCAAATGTACATCAAGGCAAAATAAAACAAAAATCCATCTCATCAAGGATTACCCAAGTATATATCTCTGAAGCGTAGGAGTAATCTTCTGTAATGTATCACAGTTGAGATCTCTTGAATGAGATGGTTTCCCACTTCCCTTGGCACGTGGCTTCTGCCTAGTCTGTCTCTAATATTTTTCTGAAACCATTCAAGTGATTCGGTTGAGTACTTGAAGGCTTCAGACATTCTGAAGAACTTTTTCACCCTAAACTCATTCTTGTAAATAAGTCTGAGTTCAGGTTGAGACAAGACAGAGGCAGAGCGTATTTCTTCCAGGCCCTGGAATTCTTCATTTGGTGGAGCGCATGATAGTCTCTCAATGCCCAGCCTTAGTGCAATCTTGAAGTCTGTTTTCGCTCTTAGCTTTACCAGGGACTCCATTGTCTTTACTATCGCTCGATTTGCCATTCCAAACCTTATCCCGTGATCTTGCCTCTGAGCTGTATAAGCGTATAACTCGATTAAGTCGTACGGGTTGAGATTGATGAGATCATTTTCGTTGAACACGCTAATGATCCTATGGGCTCTTTCCACGGTGAACTCAATGTATCTGATAGCTCGGTTGGCCAAGGATTTTATCTTTAAGTCCATGACTCTCCTTATTCCTTCGTTCGAGAAGACAACTTGAGGATCTTGAGTAGTTTGTCTGACGAAACGATGGTGTAGGAGATCCATTGATTCGACCGATAGAATTGGAGGATTTGTTGACAAATTTTCATCGTGATCATGGTACATGTATTGATGAATATTTTCCATCATTACTGGTTCCCTGGGTGGCTCTTGAGGTCTTCTCCTTATTGACTCCATCTGCTGAATAATTTCATCCACTAGGCCTATTGGAGGGTGCCTTAAGGAAGAGGGAACATCCGCTTGCACCATTGGTTGGGTTGGTTGGATTGGGGTTATTATAGGTTTTGGTTGGGGTGATGAAGGTTGGGTTGTAGTTGTCTCTGGTTGTATGGGTGAAGTAGGTTGGGTTGTTATGGGCTCTTGTTGTATGGGTGAAGTATGTTGGGTTGTTATGGGCTCTGGTTGTAGATAGATGGTGAAAGGTTGAGTTGTGCGGGGTGTTGGAGAAGGGGTTAAGGGTAGGTTTAAATTTGGTGCAGAAGAAAGAGGTTGATGTGTTTGAGGGGTGGTTGGTTCTTCATCGGTTGAGGAACTCAACACGATGGGCTCTGGGGTAGTAGCTGAGGGAACCCGGTTCAGCGGTTCATCATCAGAGGGCGAGGCCTCTGGTTCCCTCGCTTGGGTTCCTTGGGTGGATGGTTGTTGTGGTGCTGGTTGCTGTGGTGCAGCGGATGTTGACGTGTATGCAGCCGCTGCCTCTTTCTCCCCCTCACAAGGGCCAAGGCCTTGATCCTCAGGGTATTGGTCATCGTGGTGCCTTCTTTTTTGCTCGGGCGGCTGCTTGAGCAAGAGGCTTGAGACCTCTTCTTCTTCTTCTTGTTCCTCCTGAGGGATGTAAGATACTCCCTCAGGGCTGCCTTTCTGGTGGTCTCCTTCATTGAACG
>NW_020201708.1:43720-44777 GCF_001531365.2 Cynara cardunculus var. scolymus
GTTGGTTTGTGTTTGGGTATCAATCTGGTTTAGATGGAGTTGAAGGATGGCAAGGGATTGGTGGAGGTCAGAGGTATCGGTTGAGGGTTGATTTTCCACCAGCCCTTGGATTAGGAGTTTAAGGTCATCCAAGGACCGCGTCACTTTGTCAACATAGGTTTGGAACTCACCTTAGTGACTAGATCTGCTAGTTGGGTAACCCCTACAGCAACAGATACTGTAGGTTGAGCCTCTGTTCCTGAGGCGCCTTCTTGGCCTTGTGTGAAGGTAGGCCTTGAAGGACTTCCATCATGTCCATGATAGCCTTCAAGAGAAGAGCTATCTCGTGAGGTTGGGACATCCTCTTCCTCTTCCTTAGCTTCAGAGGCTGAGTAAGTGAATCRGATGTGTGTTCCCTTCGATAGATCAAATATCGAGGGAAGGGGTGCATGAAACAAAGATTGCTCTGATACCACTTGTTGAAACCCAGATCTGACAATAGAACAATTTAACAAGGAAATTCAAGAGAGATTTGTAGAAAAAGATGAATCCATGTACCATGGTTGCACATGCTGGTCCTGCAAGACAAATTAAAGGGATTTAGGTACCCATTTCATAATGGGTCCTCGTTTGTTAGTATGGGGGTTGGCACTCCTTTTGTTTTCCTTAGCCTTTGCAGGCTTTGGTTTCTTTGCCTTTTTATTTGGTCCCTTATATCGATAGACATGTTGAGTGAGGGGACAATTATGTGTCAGCATGTGATTCCTCATGTTTCGTAAAAGATTTAGACATTGACAAGAATGAAAGTAGGCTTGGGCTTTACTTCTTTTCTTCTGAGGAAGGTGGACTTTTCTTTAGCTGGATGAACAGAAAAGTTGTGGTTAGTTTTGTCAGATGTAGACAACTTCTGGTTTTGTGCATGGGTAAACTTGATGAATCTAAATGAGGGACTAAGGCCTTTTGAATTGTCTTTGGCCGATTGAACATTTTTCAGTTTTCCCTTTCCTTTGTCTGAAGATTTCATTGAGGAAGGAATACCAGATTTTATTGAGGACTTGAAATTTTTAGGTTTCTTGTT
>NW_020201708.1:45412-46665 GCF_001531365.2 Cynara cardunculus var. scolymus
CCATTAAGTTTTTCAAAAACTTCTTGTGCATCTTTATACTTTTTCATCAGAAGTTCATTGGTTTGAAGCCTCTGATGAAGAACTTCTCGCTCCTTTTGAAAGAAGTCTGTAAGAGCAACTGAATATAATCTTTCTGCCTCAGATTCCTTTAGGGCCTTAGTTTTCTTTTCTAGATCCTTAGTTATACGCTTGTTCAACTCTAGAAGTTTATCTTCTTTTGATCTCCTAAGGGCGCTTATGCGAGTCCTTTCTTTTGCTAAGTCATCTTTTTCTGCGGTTAGAAGATCGGTTTCTTTTTTGTAGAAACTCGCTTCTTTTTCCGCTTTTATTATCTCAGATTTTTCAAAACTCAATTTTTCTTTTAGCTTTAAGAAATCTTCTRAAAGTTGGATTACCTTTAACTCTAGTTCTGATGGACCAGAGTTGGTTTCATGCGGGTAAGACTCACATACCTGATTGTCAGAGTTGAAGGAAGATTCTACATTGGACGTGGCCATCAGACAGATGAGTGCCTTATCTTCATCATCTGATGAAGAATCAGACACCCAGTTTTCTTTTTCGGCCATCAAGCTTCGCTCTCGTGAGTTATACTTGTATTTATTCTTGTAGTAGTGTGCGTTCTTAATCAAGCGTCCTTTGCATTCCTTTGAAAAATGACCAAGTTTTCCGCATCTGAAGCATCGAAGGTCATTTTTCCTTCCTTCCTTGTCCTCTCTTCTTTCCTCTCTTCGTTCTTCTCTTTTATCTTCTCTTCTCTCCTCTCCTCTATCGTCCCTTTCTTCTCTTTCACCTCTTCTTTCGTTCCTTTGATAGAATTTAGATGGCTTTCTATCATAGGAGGACTGGAACTTTTCCCTTCTGAACTCTTTTTGCTCGTAGGGTTTTCTGATGAACTTCTTCTGAAATTGTCTTGTAATCAAGGCCAAGGATTTGGCGAATGCTTTAATATCATCATCTGAATCAGAAGTTTCCTCTTCAGATTCTGATTCGACCAATGAAGCTTTCTTGTCTTTCTTCTTGTGTTCTTTGGCAGGAATCCTTGATTTCTCAACTTCATCGGCAGCAAGAGCAAGAGGTCCTCCAATGGATACCTTTTTCTTCATAATAGCACTTTCTTGTGCTGCAAGAGTTCCATACACATCATGAAAAGGCCATCCATCTAAGTCCTGATTTGCTTGTAAAGACATGGATAGCTGAGTCCATTCATCGCCTAGACTTTTCTGGAATAAAACATTGTTTTCTTCCTTGGTTCT
>NW_020201708.1:47708-50223 GCF_001531365.2 Cynara cardunculus var. scolymus
CATCATCCATCGATCCGCTGGTTATGTACTTGGTCCATCGGCTCGATGGTTGGTCTTTCCATCGATGCTCTGGTTAGTCTTTCCATCGATCCAGACTTAGTCTTTTCTGCCTTGATGTCTTCATCGATCTTCTGGTTCTTCATCACTTATTGTTTTTCATTACTTTTTACATTTTGCACTATGGGATCTAACATTCTTTCTTCTCCTCTCTTCTTCTATCTTCTCTCTCTTCTTTTCCATCTCTTCTGTCTTCCCTCTAATAGAATTTTGATGGCTTCTTTTCATAGGATGGCTAGTACTTCTCCCTTTTGAAGTGTCTTCGTTCATAGGGTCTTTTGATGAACTTCTTCTGGAACTGTTTTGTAATCAAGGCTAGAGATTTAGCTAAGGCTTTGATATCATCATCTGATTCGGATGTCTGGTTCTCATATTTTGATTCTACCACCAGTGCTTTCTTTCCTTTCTTCTTGTAGTCTCTGGTGGAGGTCTTTGAAATATCTTTTTCTTCAGCAGTAAGAGCCAGGGGTCCACCAATTGACACTTTCTTTTTCATGATATCGTTCTCTTGTGCAGCAAGCATTCCGTATACGTCATGAAGTGACCAGCCGTCTAAGTCCCGATTTGCTTGAAGGGACATTGACAGCTGTGTCCATTCATCGCTGAGACTTTTAAGGAACAAAACATTATTTTCTTCCTTTGTCCTGGAGATGTCGTTTCGATGACATTGATTAATCAATGTGTTGAAACGATCGTATGTCTTCTGAATCGGTTCATTTGGAAGAGCCTTGAAGTTGGAATATTCGTTGAGACATTGGGCTCTACGATTCTTCTTTGTTTTTGCTCTCCTTCTAATTGGCTTGCCAACTCATCCCATAGTTCCTTTGTTGTGGAACATGCATCAAAGGATTGGAAGATTTCGGTGGGAATGACTTTGATGATTAGTCGTTTGGCTTTCTTGTCAGTCTTCACGCGCTATATATCGTCTTCATCCCAATTCTTCTCATCCTTGGGCATGTAATAGGCAGGAATTTCTGCTGTGGTATTTGTTCTTGGGACTCTTAGAACAATAGTTTGTGGAACGTAGGGACCCTCCATAACAGATCACAGAAGATTTATGTCCATCCCTTCCAGAAAGTTTACCATCCGTATCCTCCATTGTGGATACTCTTATCTTTGAAGAGTTGGAGGTTTGGTGAGGGAACCAACACAGTAAGCGGAATTCCAGTTGGCCATTTAAGATTTTTGGAAGAGAAAACATACATTTTAGAGAAGATCTTTTATGATTATTTATGAATAAAAAAAATGCGAATTGAGAGATTTTAATGATCGTTTTGCTTGGAAAAACAATCAATTGGCTCTGATACCAATTGTTGACCCATATATCTCAATAACACTAATAATCAAGGTAAGAATAACCTAATTATATAGTTTAGATGAATAAAATGATGAACACTCAAGAACAAATGATGAACATTCAAAGAATATACTTGAGTGTCAAATATTTCACTTTATTTCAATGATTATGAAAAACGTAAACGAGTCAAAGATTACAATGGGCCTAACCACCTATTTATACTAGTAATCTAACTAAGAAGATAACTATCTAGTAATACTATTTAGCTAATCTTCTAAGAAAAGATAAAGCTTATCTAAACATGGATAATCATCAAAACAAGATAAACTTTGTAGAATCCAGCTGTTGATTTGTCATCTCTAGTTGTCTTCCATGGGGCGTTAGTTCAACCTTATCTTCATATCTTCATCGCATGCCTGGTTGAACTAATGAGGAAAACTCCAAGTGTTGATGCCTAGAGGGGTTATGAAGATGCACTTTCCATCGCATCTCTTGCCAGTTCATCGATCCTCTGGTTATTCTTCAGACTTAGTCATTTTTCCTTGAAGTCTTCCATCGACCTTCTGGTTCTTCATAACTTTTTTGTCTTCATTACTTCCATACATAAAACTTATGAGGTCTAACAGGATGTGTTCATGCATGCATGTGGAGACTGTGTAGCTACCTTTCCAAAAGAGGAAAGGAGTATATATATATATATATATATATATATATATATGAGAGTTAAGCCTTCTCTCAAAACACTTGCCATTTCAAAACCTTGAGAGTGATTTTGGAGGAAGCTTCTCCGGATTGCTCATTGACTGGATTTTGAAGCTAGTTTAAAAGGATTTCAAAGGTGAGTTGTTAAAATTCTTTTAAAAGTATCTCAATTCGTATAACTGATTTGAGTTATGAACAAATACCCAGACTTGGCTTTAAATCGGACAAGTGATGTCCGCATTGTTTTAAGTAGGACACGTGTTGCCCAACTTAGCTTTAAACTTGTTAAACCCCACAATGCAAAATGTAAAAAGTAATGGAAAACAAACAAGTGATGAAGAACCAGAAGACCAATGCAAAATGTAAAAAGTAATAGAGGATCGTTGGAAAGAACAACTCGAGAACCGATGGACGAAATTCAACCAGAAGATCGATGGAAAGACCAACCAGAGGATCGAT
>NW_020201708.1:50558-51898 GCF_001531365.2 Cynara cardunculus var. scolymus
TAGTATAAATAGATGATTAGGTCTATTGTAAAAAAGTGTGTGATAGAGGCTTTTACTTTTTATTTTGCGTTTCATTATTAATAAAGTAAAATCTTTGAAGCTCAAAGTCGTTCTTGAATGTTCTTATTTTATGTTTGAGACTTCATAACTTTCTTCGTAAAATCCTTATAATTTGGTTATTTATAACTAGATTATTAGTGTTATTGACAGATCTGGGATCAACAATTGGTATCAGAGCCTATTGTTTGATTATCCAATCAAACGATCATTTAAAATCTCTCAATATTATATTTATCTTCTTTCTCATCAAAAATTCTTTCTTCTTCTCAAAAAAAATTTAATGGCCAACTGGAATTCAGCATACAATGTTGGCTCTCTCACAAAGCCGCCAACTCTTCAAAGAGAGGAATATCCTCAATGGAAAATAAGAATGGTAAACTTTCTGGAGGGTATGGATAGGAATCTTTTGCGATCCATACAGGAGGGTCCTTACATCCCTCAAACTCTAGTTCCAAGAGTTCCAGGAACAAGTACCACAACTGAAATTCCAGCATATTACATGCCAAAAGATGAAAGAAATTGGGACGGAGATGATAAAGAAAGAGTCGAAACTGACAGAAAGGCCAAAAGATTGATAATCATGGCTCTGCCCAATGAAATCTTTCAATCCCTTGATACATGCTCCACTGCGAAAGAACTATGGGACGAATTGGCAAGTCAACTGGAAGGAGGAGCAAAGACGAAGAAAAATCGTAGAGCATAATATCTCAACGATTACACCAACTTCAAAGCCCTCCCTGATGAACCCATACAAAAGTCCTATGACCGTTTCAACACATTGATAAATCAATGTCGAAGAAACGATATCATCAGAACCAAGGAAGAAAACAATGTTTTATTCCTGAAAAGTCTAGGCGATGAATGGACTCAGCTATCCATGTCTCTACAAGCAAACCAAGACTTAGATGGCTGGTCTCTTCATGACGTGTATGGAACGCTTGCAGCTCAAGAAAGAGACATAATGAAGAAAAAGGTATCCATTGGAGGACCTCTTGCTCTTGCTGCTGATGAAATGGAAAAATCAAGGACTCCTGCCAAAGAACACAAGAAGAAAGGCAAGAAAGCATTGCTGGTAGAATCAGAATCTGAAGAGGAAACTTCTGAATCAGATGATGATATTAAAGCTTTTGCCAAATCATTGGCCTTGATTACAAAGCAATTCCAAAAGAAGTTCATCAGAAAACCCTACGAGCGAAAAGAGTTCAGAAGGGAAAAGATCCAGTCATCCTATGATAGAAAGCCATCTAAATTCTATCAAAGAAACGAAAGAAGAGATGAAA
>NW_020201709.1:0-30392 GCF_001531365.2 Cynara cardunculus var. scolymus
TTTTTTTAGCATTCTCTTTTCTTGTATTTGCTAAAGCTCTGTGTGTAACCAAAGGTTRTTTAGATAGGTTTCCTATACCTTATCTTTCCGCAAACAATCTTGTAAAATCTGTATTGATCTTCTCTATCAATATATATATTAAATTTGAAAACTTTGTGTTTGTATTCATCCCCCCTTCTACAAACTGTTTCTTATCTTGTAGACCCTTTCGGGACCAACACTTTGTTTGACTGTTTTGGTTTGAAACTCATTCCAAGTACCACATCCTCACTTTATGGTCAATTTGACTTAGAGTTGGATTGTTGGTTTTATTTGAGTCTTTGAGTCCTTTTATTTTCACAAGATGACCAAGTCACACTTGTGATTTCTCATCTTTGCTTTTCTGTTTCAATTGTTTTCAGTTTGAGTCTTTTTCCTTTTAAAAATAGTCAATTACACTTGTATTGATCATCTTTGCTTTTCTGTTTCATTTTAGGATTTTGGGCACTGATTTTAGTAGCATATATTCTTATTGGCCATCTATGCACCAAAAATAGAATAAATAATGAATTTGTTGTACAAATACTTGAATTGATGCCATAGCCACAATAATCCAAAGTTTAACCATCTTTGTCTTAAATTGAGCCTCTAGAACTAGCCAACCATTTCCAAAGCTTTCACTTGATTCAATTGGGCCTTCATTTCAATTTGGCCAATTTGTAGCCTTCATACACTCACAATGAGGACATTGTTTCCCTTAAGTTTGGGGGAGGGTCCTAAAAGTACCAAACACTTTATAGAGTTCATGAAACATATGCACTAAGACCAAAAGACAAACAAAGGAACAAAGTTCCATGTCTAATGCATACAAAAGAGTGTCAAAGTACACCAGAATGTTTGAAAAAGACCAAAATGTCCAAAATACCTCAATATGAGATGCATAGCAGTAAAATTGTGCTATGGAGTGAAAAAAGTGAGATGAGGTAAAAGACATGCATTGAAAAGAAAAAGCTAAATGCAAAACACAATTCAAAGTCCCAATCTATCTGTTGAATCTAGTATAGCAAAAGAAATGTAGGCTAGCTTATGGTTTGGCAATATGAAAGATTTAAGTTTGGGGGAGCTAGGTTTATGAAGGGTTATGGATATCAAACATCAAGTCATGAGTAGAACACTTTCATTCAAAAAAATTTAAAAATATGCATATTTTGGCTATTAAATACTTATGCTCATTTTTTTTTTAGTTTATTAGAACTTTGAGCCTTTTAGTTTGTCATTTTCTGTTGTTTGGGGACAAACAACAATTCAAGTTTGGGGGTGTGATAAGTGTTAATTTATTAACCTTATTACATCATTTTCTTAACCATTTTTCTTTGTTTTATTTTCCCATTAATGTCTTAATTGAATCTTTTTATGTCTTTTTCATATATTAGTAGTTATATAGTATATCTAATGTTAATCCCCTGTTTATACAGGTTTTTGATGATTTTTAGGTACAATCCTGCAGCAGTCCTGTAGGACCAGGAGTGGCAGGGTCCTATAGCACCTGTCCGAGAGCTGAAATTATGTCTGGACTGTGAAGAAGTGGGCTGATCCATAGAAGATACGTGGCCAACGACCTTAGGTCCGGTCAAAGCCCAGTTTTGAAGAGACTTTTGTCTTATTAGTTGGCTCCCACTAAGTGAACTTCCTTAGCCTATAAATAGAAGGCTTAAGGCATATGTTTACTCACCAATTTACCATTTCACAAACCAATTCACCAAGTTACATGTTCTCTTCCATTTGATACTTATGATCTTTGTGTTAGTCATTCTCTAGATTATTGCTTTCGGTTTCAAGCTTTTGGTTTTCTTGTTTCCAATCAAGACCCGACTTTTGTTAAGTGAAGTTGTGATTACGTTCTCAAGTTTTAATTTAAGTACTCGTATTTAATCTTCATCTCATTTCTGTTTATATTTCCAAGTTACGTTACGTTTTCTTATTTTTATTACGAGTTACGAATTAGTCGATCATTGTTGTTTTATATCGGATCTCATCCTTTGTGACTCACGACTAATTTACGTAGACTAAATAATCTGTTTTTACGAGTTTGTAAGTAACCTTTTCGGTCTTAGTAACGAAACTTGTTTTGCAAGTTTTGTTACTTGACTTGCAAGTTTTCTTCAAAGTCAAACTCTATTTCCAAAGTTTTCATTAGTCAATTATCATCTCATCAAGTACTTTTCTTTCATCGTTACTAGATTAATATTAATTAATATTATTTAGTTATTAATAATTTATATTTCAGTCTTTATATTTCAGTCTTTACATTTCAGTCTTTATATTTCAGTCTTTATATTTCAGTCATTTACATTTCAGTCTTTATATTTCAGTCTTTACATTTCAGTCTTTATATTTCAGTCATTTACATTTCAGTCTTTACATTTCAGTCTTTTACATTTCAGTCTTTACATTTCAGTCTTTACATTTCAGTCCTTTACATTTCAGTCTTTACATTTCAGTCTTTTACATTTCAGTCTTTACTTTACTGCAATTTATATTCCAGTCATTTAATTTCCAGTACTTTAAATTCTAGTATTTCCATTTTCTGTAATTTACTTTCTGTAATTTACTTTTCCGTCTCAGTTATTTATTTTTCAGTCCTTACATCCTTCGAGAAAAGAAACCAAGCGATGATGGGCTAACGCCTTAGCTTGGGGTGTAACGGGAAATTAAGACCAAAGCCGATATGAAAGTACAAAGGTGTCTTATTAGCATTATAGTCTACTATTTATTTCAGGTGTTTAATATTTCATTTGATGATTACATTAAAATTAATTGACAACTAATTTTGTGTATAAAAATGTATTGACTTTCAAAACCTGAGGTAATAGGAGAAGACTATAAATAGCTTTAGTGTCTGACAAACGCTATACTCATACGGTGTAGGATGGTAACACTGTGTTGTGCTAGGATTCACGACGTCTAACATAAATGATATCGTATCGATAGCACGTTGACCGGTGTGTGCTCTTGGGAGGCCGTCTGACCCGATAGTTGATACTGTCATAGTTATATAAAATCATTTATTGATTTTAGATAATTGTGACAGGAATGCTATGTCATCTTTTTGCTGAATCATTTGTTTAATGTCTTAATCAACTGTTTCACCCTGTGCTTCTTTTTAAGATTGATATTTTCTTAGTAGTTAATTAAACCTCCTAATTTTAGATAAATCAAATCCCTCGATTCGCCATCTGAAATTAGTTTTTATGAACTGGACTTTTGAAATAAATTTACAAGCTATCTCTGTGGGAACGATATCTGGTATTTTACCATTATTATTTGTTACGAGACGACAGTAATTCGAGGTGTATACTTGCGCCGAGTTCTATTTTTATGTTGAAATCTAAAGTTGAATAAACCGACGAGCACCTATACAAAATCCCTCGCAAACGGTTGTCGAAAAATGTTTCCAACCAAATACTTTCTAACGGACATTTTCTGATCTCTAGATTTGAATTACTCACAAAAGCAAAATCATGTAGAATTTGAACAGGTTTATGGGAAGTTACAAAGCTAGCCTTTTGTATTGAAATGCTTGATTTCTATATTTAAACTACTCATAAAACAAAAATCATGTAGATACTTTTTATATTTGTTGTATCATATAATTGCTGAATCATGAAATGTCATTCCTCATTTATTTTTGGTTATGTGGAGAACGTAGTCATAAGGTTGTTTCAATATAGTAAAGGTGCTGTTTGGTTGGTTTTTTTATTAAGTCTTGTATGAATAAAGTTGTTTGTATGGATTAATCTGTCTCTATATATTGAGAAAGTTTTGTTTGTGAGAGTTTTTTCATAGATGAAAAAAGCGTATTTTTTAATTGGAAGGAACATGTTCCGAAAAAAAAAAAACTTGAACGTCTACATAACCCTCACCCCAACTAGAAGCTTACTAAACAAGTCACTTTCTATATCATTAACCCACTACCAAACAGTCAATATATAATTGACTAATAAGTCACGAGTCTCATTAACCTCATTAATTAAACTGCTAACAAACATGTCCTACATCTTCTGTATTTGTCAAGGTTAATCTTGTTTTCGTAAAATAGCTTTTTGTTCAGATTCCTTTAGTTTGTTTAATCTTCTGTCTTTTTAAGTAATAATAATTACTTAAACATGTATATATTTGCTCATGTCAATGTGTTTGAATGGGTAATAATGCTCAAAATTATATTGATCGTGCAACTAATGTAATACGGATCAAAACAACTTGACATGTACAACTAGAGCTTAGAAAAGAAGATCATATTGATAGCAAATGAAGTAATATTGTGGTCGTTAATTTGTAGTTAAAACTCGACTCACGAATAAAATTGTTTGCCATGTTTAAGGAGATGTTTACGATAATTTTTCACATCCTACACAAAATTATGCAGGCATACAACTAATAATACATAATCTACCATTAAAAAAAATAGAAAAAAGGTAAATTGACAAAATTACTCATGAGTTAATGGAATTAGAGTTAACTCCGTTAGAGCAATTAACAACCTAACTTGAACCAAAATAAATACTATTAGGCTTTTTATGAGTGAACCGAACGAACACAAACGGGAACTTGTTCATATTCATTCGTTTATCTTAACTAAGGGTGTAATCCTTATAAAATTTGTCTCTTTGTTGGTAAAAAGAAACCCTTACTTTACTGCCATTAGAGTATCTTCTTAGAGCATCCACAATGCAGGTTCTTGGTGAGGTTTCTCTTACGGTTTTTTACTATTAGAAAATGTTCTTATTTAGTTATGTGTCTTATCAGACGCTTGGACAAGAACCCGAGTTCTTGTATACATCTTTTTTTGTTATTTTTATTATTTATTATTGTTAATCATTTTATTTTTTAATAAATCTATAAAATATAGAAGTTAGAATTGATACAAAAATACATAAAATAATTATTATAAAATAATTTTTTAATTTTGTTTCTTGTACATCTTTATACAAGTTCTTATGTTAATGTGTTTAAGTTTTAATTATCTTATTATATTATTTATGTTAGATTATTTTCAAATACTTATATATATAATGGTAATTAATTTATAAATCGTAGATTAGTAATTGTAAAATATATTTACTATTTTTAAAAAATATACTAAATTGTTAAACATATTTAATTAAATGAAGATTATAAATGATCTATATTACTATTAATTATTTAATGTTATTTTTTATAAAAATCACTATTTATGTAATTTTTTGTTTTTTAGTTATAATATAAAATTATATTTACGTTTTATTGTTTTTCAAATACGTTTATAAAATATGTAAATTCACAAAATAAATTTAATATAGAAAAATGGAAAATAAGATTTTTGTAATAACCTTCGTAATTATATTATGTCAACCGAGGTTAGTAAAAGTTCCACGAATGTGGATGCAGTTATATTGGTTACTAGTTTTGTGCAATCTTTTCTACTCCTTTCTGCTATAAAACAATAAGGTCGAGTTTTGTTTGTGAATGTTTTTGGATGAAATTAAATATGTTTAAGGAATTTGATTTTGAAGGAATTGAAATGGAATGTGATCAGATTCGACCATTTGTTTGGTTAGCAGAAATTAAAATGTAATATGTTAAAGAATTGGAGTATGTCTATTTGGTTAACAGAATGTAGCTTTGGAATTGAAATGAAATATTGGTAAATGACCAAAATGACCTTTTTTGAAAATTTTAAAACTAAAAATAATTTAATAAAATAATTATTTAATATGTAAAAGAATATAAAATACAACCTAAATATAACCATAAGCCAAACGACGTTACAAAATCAACAGTGCTCGGCGATGGTTCAGATCGGTGGTGGTCCATGGTGGTTCAGATCGGTGGTGGTCCGCAGTGGTTTACATCGATGGTGGTCCGCGGTGGTTAGGTGGTCCATGATGGTTCTGATGAACGGTGGTCCAAATCGGTGGTGGCGGTAGTGGTTCAGACCCGTGGTTGTTCAAACCTTTGGTAGTCGGCGGTGTCTGGTGGTGATTCAAATCGGTGGTAGTTGCCGGTCGTCGGCATTTATTTAGATCGATGGTGGTATTTGGTGCTTCAGGTGGCGGTGGTCGGATGTGGTTCAGATCGGCGATGGATCAAACCGGTGGTTATTCAGATCGGTGATAGTCGGTGGTGGATCAGATCGGTGGTAGTTGGCTGTGGTGCAGATCGATGGTGGTTCGTGGTGGTTCAGATGGCGATGGTAAATAGTGATTCAGATCGGTGGTGGTCCATGGTGGTTCAGATGGCGGTGATCGGTGGTTGTTCAAATCGACAGTGGATCAGATCGGTGGTGGTTCAGATCGATGGTGGTCGGCGGTGGTTCAGATTGGGTTGTGGTTCAGATCCATGGTGATCGGCGGTGGTTCAAATTGGGTTGTGGTTCAGATCTATGGTGATCGGCTGTGGTTCAGATCGGTGGTAGTCTGTTGTGGTTCAGATAGCCATAGTCGGCGTGGTTCAAATGGCAGTGGTCAACGGTGTTCAGATCAACGATGGTCATATTCGGTTTTATGAGATTAGGGTATATTGGGTTAAGGGAATATTTGATATTATTAAAATAGAGAATTTCATTTCATCAAAATACCATGTAATGGCTAAGGAATGTTAAATTCCTTAATTTGTGGAATTTATAGTATTTTGAAGATTCCTTTCATGAAAAAACAATGAAACAAACGTGAAAATGAAATTTAGTCAATAGAATTTAACATTTCAATTTCATCATATTTCTTCAGAATCTGCAAATCGATCCAACCTAAGATTGTTGGAGTTGTTCTTTTAACATTTCCAAAACCATCATGGTTGACCCACTTTTCCTCTCTATTCTCTTGCCCTTCTTTCGCTTCTTCATCTCCATCCCTGCTCATTAATCCAACTACTTACCCTACTTGCCCTTCATATAGTAATTGTGGTAACCTCAGGGCCGGCCCTGCCCATGTGCAGCCCGTGTGGTCGCACAGGGCATCAAAGCCTAAAGGGGCATCAAGTTCCATTTGTTACTAGTTTTGGGTTTAAGAATTTGAGAATTAAACAACTGAGCTTTAACTATAAAAACAAGGCCAAGGTCTACTAGTGATGAATATTGAATGCACATCGTTGAAAAAAGTTGGAAAGTTGGAAAAGTTTTTGTTTGTATAAAGTTGTCTATAGGAATAAAGTTGTATGTATTAATTAATCTGTTTGTATAAGTTGGAAAAGTTTGTGTTTAGGAGGGTTTTTTTGCAGATGTAAGGAGCGTTTTTTTAGTTGGAAGGGACATGTTTGGAAAAAAAAAGAACTTGACTTTCTATATAAAGCTCCCCTTAGAAGCTTACTGGATAAGTCACTTTCTATATCATTAAGCTACTACGAAACAGTTCATGCATAGTTGACCGAATAAGCTGTAGTTCCATTAAACTTATTAAGCTGCTAACAGATACCCTTAGCTTTTGAGTTTACTTTTTACTTACTATGACAGTAATTTGAATGTAATTTACTATTTTAGTTAAAAACTAATTAGAGTTTTCCCTGTCTTTTAAGTCTCATATATTGAAATAAAGTTTCTATTTTGCTAATTTCAATTTGGAAAAGAGAAAACTGGTAAAGAAGGAAGCACGATCTTAATCCAAGATATATCCTTTTATCATTTTATATTTTGTATTCGGGGTTTTGGTTTTTATATCCCCCCTCCTGTATTTTTTTATTATAATTAATGAAAATCAACATGAAGATAAGATACTTGGTATGAATAGGTTCTAAACTCTTTAAAAATATCACATGTTTCGTTGTCTCGTTGGCTTAAAAAATAGGTTTAGAAGCATTTTTTTTATTATTTTCGTACAGGGCATCAAAAATCTTAGGACCAACCCTGGATAACCTCGACATCAGCTATCTTTTTGGACGACAGACGATGACCAAACCCAGTTCTGTGGATATCAAGGTTAATGTTGTCAGTTTGGAGACGAAGGATTTTGATTGGAGTAACTACTCATGCGATGAACATGTGGTAAAGATGGTACTGAATAATAGCGTTCCTGATGGTGATATGCTTGGAAGGGAATAAGGTGGAGTGTTGAGCAGATGATTCGAGCTAAAATGGCGGAGGCTGGAGGGTTGCCGTAAGTGCGAAGAATCGAATGGGCGGTGCGGTTACAATAACAGTACGGCGGTGTCCATTTGCTTTTGCTCCGATGGTAGAACCACGACGGAGCACTGCAAGACCAAGAAAGGTCGTTCATCATGACTCCCACTTCAAGTAAATTCCAGTTTTACCCCTGTCTTAGTTGATTTTATGACATCACGTCTATCATTACTAATTATATTGACATAGTCAAGCTTTTTAGGTGATGTGGAATAAATTGATTGGATGAAAATAAAAACAATGCCTTTTGCAGTCAACACGACATTCATATAGAGCTGACTTACGGTGCTCAAAAACCCGACTAACCCGATCAATCCAACGTGAAATAATTTAATCTGAAGCAACCCGATGTCTAATCGAATTGTGAAATTGTCAAATCTTAGGTATCGGGTTGATATTGAGTTATTATTTGAACCCAACCTAACCCGATGAACCCGATATCCTTTTTTTTTTTTTGATTTAATATAATTGTTGAATTTCTATTAATATATACATTAGACAATTACACTATTATATATGTTCTTCATATACATATATTTTCAATTTATTCACATCTCTATATAACTCATTCATATATATGTTCAGTAACTGTGAACATATATATGTAAATTGAGAAAATTAACTGAATGTACGATGTTTGTAAGAAGTATGGATAAGTTGTATCAAATAGTTGATGATGAAAAAAAAATTATGAGTAGAGAAATATCATGTTTAAGGTTAGAAGAATATTTTGATTTACCAAAGTATCAATCCGACCAACCCAATTAACCCGACCAACCTGTACGGGTTGGTTTGGGTTGGGTTGAGTTGGATTAAGATTTTTCAAACCGTAAGCATTGAGTTGGGTTGTTCAAATATCTTCAACCCGATCAACCCAACCCGTGAACACCCCTACTTACGGCATGCTTGGTAGTTGCTTAATTAGCTTAATGCAACTAACGATTTATTCATTAGCTCTACATGATTGTTTGATAGTCACTCAATAGTATAAAAAATGATTTATTCAGTAAGATTTTAGGAGATAGTTATATGAAAAGCCAAATTTTTTCTAAAGTTGCTTCTTTTAATTAAAAAAAAACATGCTTCTTTTATTTATGTAAAACCTTTTTAAACTAAAACCTTTTCAATCTATATTCTATACATACAGATTAATTTACATAGATAATTTTATTTAAACAGGATTTAATTACCCCTTGCTCTCTGATTTTGGTTCATTTATTTATTATCTATTATTTTAATAATAATAATAATAATATATTTTATTTGATTTAAAATAAGACTTTTATCGTTGATAATATGTATGTAGAATATTATTCATGGTTGACCATATCTCAATTCTATATGTTAGAAAATAATTTTGAGAATGATTGAAAATAAATATTTAGGTGGTGTTTGGTTAGAGATATTAAGTAGTAATCAATGGAAATGAAAATAAAAGAATTTGTTTGATTTTATATAATATAATAGGTTTATTCCCTCATAAGTCCAAATTTTGATTCCAAGTTAAAATAGAGGAATGGAAATTCATTCTCATCTTCATTCTCTGTTATTTTCATTTTTATTCTCATTTTCATTCCTCTAACTGAACCAAACACCTCAATTTTAAATGTTAAATATATGTCTTTTTCTGCCTTAGGTGTATCTCAATTGTCAAAGAGCATGTCCTTGAAAATGTTGTGTGTGGGTCAGTTAAAATTGATTCATCAACTGAGCATTTTTAGGACTCACTCTTTTGAATGGAAAACAAATACATAGTTAATGATCGAATAAAGTGAACACATTTAATTATTAAAAATGTGAAATCATATATAAATATAGTATTTAAAATTTTGAATATTATTATCAAATTATTTTGATATAACATGCAAATTAATCGAAATTAAGACGACGTTTATTTGTTGGCATATGCATCAGGTCTTCGTTGGAATTTGGTACTAGCGACGTTACAATGAGTTGAGTGTTAGATAAATGCACAAGAAGGATTTATCTATTGGAGACGTCTTCCACTTTTGGAGATAATGACTTTTTTGTGTTTTAGGGATACCTAGGGATATTCATCGGTTGACATCCAATGGATGTGATGGGAACGAAACCAATCTAATCATCCACTGGATGTTGGATTTTTCCAACCAATCTAATCCAATCCAATGTATGATTGGATCGGTTCAATTCCATCCATTGCATATTCTTATTGGATATCCATTGGATCGGATTGGATCGATTTGAATCCATCCGACATCCAATAGACGATCTGATCGGATCCATCCAATGTTCTAAATTTGAGTTACAATAATTGATATAATATTCCAAAATACTTAATTTCATCCGTTCAATGTGTGTACTAAAAAAAGTAATTAAAAACATACAATTACCATTGTCAAGTCTCACCCATACATATTGAGAAGTGGAAAGTGAAACATTAAGCTATTAAAAACTAAATAATAGAAATATTGTCTCCAACCTCAAGACTGCAAGTCCACAACAACTCAATCCACTCGAATTTCTCCATCTTCAACCAACATTTCTATAAAATTAAAAAGTGTACATTAATATCTCATGACTAAACACTTATAAAATAAACGGAAATATTATATATATATATAGACACACATTTACTACCCAACTTCCAATGCTTCAATTTATTCATTTGTGCCATCAACATCAATTGATGTTGTTTGTCGGATCCAATTTTGGGTACAAATTAATGCTTGTACCGGTTTAGGAGTCAAACAACTCCTATATGTATCGATAACACGACCACCGGTAGAAAAAGCCGACTCTGATGCAATGGTCGATATAGGCATAACAAATACATCATGTGCAATCAAGGAAACAATCTTAAACCTACTCGCGTTCTTTTTCCACCACTTCAACACATCAAAATCATGCTGTAAAGAGTAATATAAAATAAAGTGAAAACAAAAATGCAACACTATTAGAAACATATTAGAAACTCAGAACGAAAACAAAAATGCAAACCCAATCCATATATTCACAAGCTTCAATGAAATATTTGTCAACTTCGGTTTTGTTTTCTGAGGAATCAACAACCTTCAGCTTTTTTTTTTGCGAAGTTGATTAAATAAGGCATACCCATCCACATCTGTTGATCCTCTTTCTCAGTAATTTGATGATAATCTTTTTTCACTTATACGTTGTACTTATGTTTCTGTCTTTTCAGTTCCAACGATCTTCACTGAGTCTGTTCAGTGATCGCTGAAGAACTTGTATTGTAAATCTATCAGAGACAGCGATACTTCAAGAAGACAACACTCACACCAAAGAACCTTCAGCAAATGTCGAAGACTGAAATTGAAGATTAGAGACTGACGAGTACATGATCTGAAGTGGTACTCAGTGATTACAAGTTTGTCTACATATGTGTGAAGACTGCTCAAGCTTCAGCGAATGATGAAGAGACCTTCAGGTCATTCCAGCATTCAGCGATCAAAGGAAGTTTGCTTAGCACGATTGTTGTTGTCTTGTTCTTATGCACACAAAGGACAAACCCATACCCTTATGAAAGTTGGTATGGTACGGAGCCAACTAGTCGACTCTATTATCCACCAACTTTAGGTAAGGATGTTTGCTCATGAATAGTGCTTTTTGTCCTATTCACTGTAGCAAAGAACAAGCCTTCCTCTTAAGGCTTGACACGCACTCTAACCCTGCCACATTGCATTAAATGGACATTAATGCACTGGGTATAAATAAAAGTGTTTCTTCTCCATGCTGAGTACGCGCAACTCACTCTCTAACCCTAATTCTTACTTCAAGCATTTTCTAGCTTAAGTAAAAGATCTTCTTTACAACATTTCTTTTCTTGTATTGCTAAGATTTCGTGTGTAAGCAAAGATTGTTTAGATAGGTTTTTATTAAAATCTGTATTGATCTTCTTTATCAATATATATTTTAAATTTCAAAATATTGTGTTTGTATTCATCCCCCCCTTCTACAAACTGTTGTACTATTCTTGTAGACCCTCAAGGGACCAACAAGTGGTATCAGAGCAGTGCTTTCTTCTCTCTCTTTTTGTTTAGCTGTTTTCAGTATTAGTTTATCTCCTTTCTTAGATAACCTTACCGCTTACAAATGGCTTTACAAATTACAAACATACACACATAAGACAATGGCTCTCTTGCCAAACCTCCCCGGTTTGTCCGTGACAATTTTAGTCTCTGGAAGAACCGGATGTCCCTCTTTCCTGAAGGTGTGGCTCCTGAAATTCCACATTATATAGAAACTGGACCATATATTCTATTTGTTATTGCTCTGGCTGTTCCAACAACAGCTACGACTGCCGCGATTCCTGAACGACAGATTCCGAAGCTCCCACATCAATGGAGCGATGAAGACAAGAAGAAAATAGCTATAGACACGCGTGCTCAGTCAATAATAGTTATGTCTCTTCCTGATGAGATTTATCACTCGGTGATGAAACTCAAAACTTCCAAATCCATGTGGAACACACTATGTCCAATATGAAGGAACCACTCAGGTTCAAGAGACCAGAAAGATCAATCTAGTAAGACAGTATGAAAGCTTTCTCTGTGGAAAGTCTGAGACGCCGTCTGAAGTACATCAAAGATTTAACTGCCTTCTTATTGATCTTAGGGCTGTCGGCAGGGAATATTCTAATTCTGAAACTTTAACCAAGTTTCTAGAATKCCTTYYTGARTCTTGGGACACCTTTTCCATGTGTCTCAAGATGTCCAATGACATGTCCATTCTTTCTCTTTCTACTTTATATTGGATTHTGCTTAACCATGAGCAATCTCGTCAACTAAAGAGGAATCTTGTAAATGATTCCAGAGAAATGAAAAGCTCTCCTTTGGCTTTGATCTCTGAAGCTTCTTCGGTTGAAACTTCTTCGGTTGAAACTTCTACTTCTTTTGTCTCTTCTCTTCCTCCTGTTGTTATCACGGAGATAGACTTTTCTATCTTTGAGGATATTCCAGAATCTGATTTAATAGATTTTGATGAGTCTCTGGCACTCATGACTAAGTCATTTAGGAGGTTCGCAAGTAAGAGCAAATTTTGCAGATTTCCTCAAACTGTCCCTTAGGGAAAAGCCAAAGTCTGAAAGAATAGACAAGCTTTAGCTGTCTGCTACAAATGTACCGGCCCGAACACTTTGCATGTGAATGCAGATCAAAGAAGACTGCAACGCCATCTTCTAAAGCTCCTTCCTCCTTCAGGACCAAAGATGAGAAATACTCAAAACTGAAAGAGAAGTACAAGAAGATGAAGAACAACTAGCAAAAGGCTAAAGGCCTTATTGCTGAAGAGCATGACTAGGCTGAGTCATCCGATGAATCATCCTCAGATGAAGATGATAAAGCCTATGTCGGCTTGATGGCCATAGATGCAGATGAAGGATCTTCAGAAGCATCTACTTCCTCTAAGCCATCTTCTTCTTCTACTCAGGATGTCAAAGACATATGGTATCTTGATAACGGATGTTCAAGACATACGACTGGAGATAAATCCCTTCTATCTCATTTCAAGGAAGAAAGAGGACCTTCCGTAACATTCGGTGGAAATGGAAAAGGATATACCAAAGGTTTTAGTATATTAACCAATGGTGCAACAACTTTTAAACGCGTTGCATATGTTGAAGGACTGAAGCACAATCTTCTTAGCATCAGTCAACTGTGTGATAAAGATTATACAGTTAAATTCTCAAAAAATTCATGTCATGTTTTTGACAAAGATGATAAGGTTGCTCTAACCGGTTCTCATCTAAAGAATGTATACATCATCAATATGAATTCTTCTCTCACCGAGAATAGCTGCTTTTTCTCTAAAGCCTCGTCAGATATTAAC
This sequence comes from Cynara cardunculus var. scolymus, assembly GCF_001531365.2. Lineage (NCBI taxonomy): Eukaryota > Viridiplantae > Streptophyta > Magnoliopsida > Asterales > Asteraceae > Cynara > Cynara cardunculus. The sequence continues at coordinate 13,955 of NW_020201709.1, forward strand.
TAGTTATGGCACAAATGGCTATCTCATCTCAACTAAAGGAGTCACTTTCGTTCGGACACTTTTTCACCTCACCGGTGCAATACTCTCTAACATAACCTACGTCATGCATCTCCATCCTCTCAAATGCCTTTTGATATTTTTCGGCAACCTCGAACATCAAATACGTTGAATTACAACGAGTTGCAATATCTAAGCAAATTGTTTTCTTGCTTGTTATTTTTGCTTGCTCGGCACACTCTTTCAATTTTTGCATTCTAGTTGATGAGCATCTCACATATCTCACTACATCTCTAATTTTATCAATACTTGCATGATAATCGTTTAACCCATCTTACACAATCAAGTTTAAAATATGTGAAGCACATCTTAAGTGCATGTGTTGACCTCCCAAAATTGCACCACCCTATTCATTAACAATATTAATGACATATTGAATCGACACATTATTTGATGATGCATTATCTACAGTAATGGTAAACACCCTTTCAAGTCCTCATTCAAGTAAGCATTGCTCAATAGCCTTACCAAGTGTATCCCCCTTACTGTTAGGTACAACACAATAATTCAATATTTTTTTATGCAAAACCCAGGAATCATCAACAAAATGAGCAGCTAAACACATATAATGCAAATTCTGACAAGACTTCCATGTATCAATTGTAAGAAAAACTGATGGGGACCAAAGAAGGAAAAGCGAGGAGCATGAATTAAAATTTCACAGGATGGTCTCAAACAATCATCATCAGAAAATGCTTTTGAGTATATGGTTGGGCCAATGACAAGAGCTAGGAACAAAAGAATGAAGGAGGCCCTCAATCAATTTGTCAAAGAAACCCAACCCCAAGAAGAGTCCAAGTTAGAAGAAGTCAGACCTAAGATCATGACTACTTCGTTTGTCAAATATGGATCCCATGATAAATAATTCTAGAAGGTTTGAAAATATTAATTATGTAGTCTTGAATTTAATGTTATTTTGAATGCTACATTAAACATGGATAATTTGAAAGTCTAAGATAGTTAATTAAGCCTTTTTGTTTTCAATCCTCTTCATCTATAAATAGGAGGATTGGTTCTCATTGTAAGATCATCTTTTCTTGAAATACATTGAGAGGTTTATCCTTTACATATTTGTTCTCTTGTGAACTTGTTTGGATTCTATAAAGTTAGGCTCTGTAATATCCTTTAGACTCTTAGTCTAATCGGAAACAGAACCCGTCTGTAACCACAATGACTATATGCTTAACACACCTTCAGATCGAAGAAGGCTTATCATTCAAGGTTCGCTTTCCCTTGTGTGTGGCGTCTTTAGCTTTCGTTCTCCATTTACTTATTGTTGTTTAAGGGTCTTAGTTCTCATAACTAAGGTTCTTAATCCATAGTCATTTGAAGGGTGGAGTTTTAGTTAAGGTTCTCTCTCACAAGTTGAGTTTGGGTCTTAACTCCATTGATAGATTCTTCAAACAACTTCTATCACTCAGATCACTCATAAGTGTTTCATCCAAATTTGGAAAATCAAGTTGTTGGAAAATCAAGTTGTTGGAACGTATCACAAACTCTTTATTTTTTCTTCACAAACATGTCTCTTAAGCTTTTTTTTCTCTCTAAGATAAAGGTTCGTGATATTCCTTGCAATTGTAGTTCGAGAAGGGATGTGAAACCTAGGCTCTACTTTGGGAAACAATTATTTGAACCCCTCATTCTCTACAAAAGAGAATGGAAGCTCATCTTTGACGATCATCCTACCAACATACTCCCTTAGTATTTGGGGATCATACTTATGTGTTACCAAATTAGCTCCCTCCCCTTTCAACCTTTCAAAATGCACCTTTGCTTGGTTCTTGTCACCTCTCCCAGGAAACCTTTTACATTGGGTGTTAATGTGATTTAACAAATTACTTGTACCATTCTTTTTACTACCACATGCGTATTGACTACTGCGATAGTTGCATTTAGCTTTTTCGGAACCTTTAGTATCACATATCTTCGTAAAGTGGTTCCAAAACATAGATGGAGCTCTAGTTGACCTTGGATTTTGAGTTCCTTGGGTGTCATTGGTAGGCATGATGGACGGTCATGTAGCACTTTCATCAACATTAACGAGTACATTTTCTTCATTATGTGCATGCTCAATGATGGGATCATCTTCATCAATGAGAGATATAGGTTAATGAGGTTAGCAGTTGAAGTCATCTATCAAATAACCATTTGCTTTGTTATTATTTAATTTAAACTTATAATTTTTAACCGACCGATTAAATTCCAATAAATTAAATAATAACAAAGCAAATTACTAGGATTAAATTATTATATCCACACATATTACTATTACATATATAATTATATACTTACTAGTTAACAGTTAACGCTAAACAAGAGCTTATTAAAGTTAAAGAACTTATAGAAAAGGTAAAACTAGGAGCTATTACTAATTATTTCTTGCACACAAATTGTTTGTTCTTAGGTGTCAATGGGATTCTTTATGTATGTCCTCATCTATTGATTCATTAGATCCAACGAAGAATTACTTGCAACCAAACTGTAAATAGATATAAATTATTTAGTCAAGCAAAAGACAACTTAAAGTTGAAGAAACAACTTATTAGACACAAAATAGGTAAAACAACTTATTAAAGTTGAAGAACTTACAGAACTTGAAGTAGAAGCCCTTTTAGGAGTATAAAGTTGTTAACGATGCTGGTTTAGGAGTAGAAAGAGTTCTTAATCGACATATCTGGACTGTTGAGAGGCAAGCAACGAGTTGTCGGTGTGCAGTAATCGGTCGTGTGAGGGAGCTGTGAGCATGCAGTAATCGGTCGCGTGAGGGAGCTACTGGCGTGCAGTAATCGGTCGACCGTCAGTGTGAGGAACTGCAGTAATCGGTCGGCATGAGGAGTTGTCGGCTTCTTAGGATTTTCACTTTGAAAATGGAAATTTTGAAATAATTTGAAATGGATGCTTACTCTTTACGTCTTAGCTGTTGTTTGTGTTTTAAATTTTTAGTTTTGGTTTATGTAATAGCCAGTTTGGCGTAATAAGCAAGACTTATGTATTGACTTATCTTTTGCAAGCAATATATTATTTTGGTGTTTAATCTTATTGAGTGAATGTTGGATGAGTAGGTTATGAATAAATATGCTAATAAATGTAAATGTTTAACGCACACAACAATAATGTCGCAACGGTCATAGGTTACACCCGAGGTTGTAGACCCACCACCTATAGGAGCTACCCCTACTGTACAAGAGACTCGACCAGCATCGGCTGCGGCTGCAAGGACCGCTAGCATGTAGGGACAAGGTCGAGGAAGAGGAAGGGGGCGAGGTAGGACTCAAGCGACACAAAATGAACCTGAGCCCTCTGTGCAAGAAAGCTCTACATCTGGAAGAGGTCGAGGCAGGGGGCGAGGACGAACCCGGGCAACCATTGCTACCCCTGTGGACATCATCGCTTAGGAGGTGACAAGAGCCTTGCAAGCTGCCTTGCCTGCAGTTCTAGCTTAGGTGTGAGAGACAGAGCTTAGAAATTAGGAGGATAGGGTGATAAGCAATAGAAGAGAAGATATTAGCGATTCAAACAATAGAGAATACCGACATAAGAGCAAGACCAAATAGTCATGTCAACACGAGCACGAGAAGGTTGTAATTATAAGACATTTCTAGCTTGTAAGCCCCAACCCTTTCAAGGTGACCCTAACCTAGTGGCAGCTATGAGGAAGAGAGACTAAACGCAGTTGCTCTTAAAGATTTCTTTCAAAAGGAGCGGGAAATTCTTCATCAGAAGCTTCAAACCAATGAACTTCTGATGAAAAAGTATAAAGATGCCCAAGAAGTTTTTGAAAAATTAAACGGTCCTTGCAAGACCTTAAACTCATCATGCAAGGGATTGTAGAAAACCAATCCTCCACCTCTACCTTTGACCTCCAACAATCCCTTGCAATCCTACAACGCCACCCAACTCGAAACCCAAACACAAATCAACACCACCCGCCTACAAATGCTCCAACAAACCATAACCCAACACCATAACACCTTTTCCTCCCTAGCCACTCAACGAAACCAAGTCATTGTCCAATCCATCGCCACTCTCACGGCCCAGGCAACTGAGGCCGATGAGAACCTTACCTATATAATCACCCAACTTCAAACCATCCTCCGCAACCTTCACTCCCTATCAACCACCCTCCCCCAAGTCCCTCACCAAACACCACAACCATCCACCACAACTACCGATGCCACCCTCGCCACTCTCACCCACTAGCTGGCCTCCATCCAAGACACCCTCACCCAACTCCCCGCTGCTATCCTCGCCCAAATCCCCCAGCCCATTCCTCAACCCACACCTCCCTCTGTAGGACCATCCTTCGATGAAGCATTCTCCTCTTTCACTGCAAAGGTGAGAGATCTAATAACCAACCTCCCCATTCCCCCATCCACATCCACAACCACCATGCCACCACCAACTTCATCCTCCACGACAGAGTTTGCTACACGAGCGGACTTGCGAGCTCTGTCGAAAGCACTAATCTCATCTTTTAACGAGATCAGTGCCAAATTTGTTCATCGGGCCACTCGTCCAACAATGGTTACGAACTTAAGGGGCGAAGAGGTTGTGGCAAGAATGACAGGGGGTGAGTTTAAGGTATTATTTAATGAGAAGTTTTTTCCTCGAACTGCGATAAAGCAACTGAAAGAGAAATTTTTGAGGTTGGAACAAGGAATCATGATAGTCCGGGAGTATACAACAAGTTTTATAGAAAAAGTAAGGTTTGTCGAGCACTATGTTTCGACTGAGGAAAGACGAGTAGAGCGGTACATCAGGGGACTAAAAGCATCTATTTGGGAATTTGTTTTCACTATGAGTCCAACCACATTTCAGGAGGCAGTAAATGTTGTAGAAATTCGAGAGAAAGAGATGAATCGTCAAGATGCTGAGCGGGGCCAAATAAAAATAAAATAGGAAGGTCAGAGCAATGAAACCAGGAAGCCAAAGTTTTTGGGTTCAGAAAAGAAGACATGGCAAGGGCAAGCTGCTAAACCATGTCCGAAATGCAACATTCTGCATAAAGAAGAATGCATGGTTAAGCTGAGGATGTGTTATCAATGTGGGAGGCCAGGACATTTGTCTCAGGATTGTAAAGTTAAGCGAAGGGAGCGACTATGTTTCATTTGTAAGTCACCCAACCATATACAGGCAAATTGCCCTCAGCAGAAGATTGAGTATGCTATGGGTCAAGGTGGAAGTCGAAATGGAAAAGGGGAGGAAAAGTGACCTGAAGTAACTAAGTCAAATGGAAGAGTCTTCCATATGACAGCAACAGAGGCCGAGGAGACACCAGATGTGGTGATAGGTATCTTTCTGGTCAACTCTGTACGTGCTAGAGTACTCTTTGATTCTGGAGCAAACCGTTCTTTTGTGTCTACAACTTTCTGTGAATATTTGCATAGAGTACCGATGCCTTTAAGTTCAGCCTTAGAGGTAGAAATTGCTGATGATAATAGGGTGATAATTAGAGAGGAGTATGATGACTACAATATTCAGATAGACGATTGTTCGATTCCATTAAAACTACTCCCTATGACTCTCGGGGAATTTGATATAATAATTGGAATGAACTGATTAGCTGAAAACCAGACAAGAATTATGTGTAAAAAAAGATAATTCAGATTGAATTACCCGATAATGGAACCATAGTAATTTATGGAGATATAAGAAATAGGAAATCTAGCATGATCTCCCTAGTTAAAGCAAGACGGTGTGTAAGAAAGGGATGTCAAAGTTATTTGGCATATGTGATGGATGCTAGGAAAGAGAAAAAGAGTATGGAAGACATTGTTGTTGTAAGGGAGTTTCCTGAAGTCTTTTTGGATGACCTGCCAAGTCTACCACCCCAGAGACAGGTAGAGTTTCAGATTGATATTGTACCTTAAGATGCACCTGTAGCTCGAACACCCTATCGTCTTGCATCATCAGAAATGAAAGAACTGATGACTCAGTTGCAGGAGTTGTTAGACAAGGGTTTTTTATGCCCTAGCACCTCGCCCTGAGGAGTGCCAGTATTATTCGTTAAGTAGAAGGATGGCACAATGCGGATGTGCATCGACTACCGCGAGCTTAACAAAGTAACCATAAAGAATAGGCACCCACTTCCAAGGATTGATGATCTTTTCGATCAACTTCAGGGTGCTAGTTATTTCTCAAAAATTGACTTATGGTCAGGTTATCATCAACTAAAGGTCCGGGAGGAGGATGTGCCTAAAACAGCTTTTAGGACTAGGCATGGGCATTATGGATTCCTAGTAATGCCATTTGAGTTGACAAATGCACCTACAGCTTTTATGGATTTGATGAACAGAGTATGCAAACCCTACCTAGATAAGTTTGTCATTGTTTTCATAGATGACATTTTAATTTATTCACGCACTAAGAATGAGCATGAGGAACATCTTCGCATGGTTTTGAGGTTGCTGAAATAGGAAAAATTATACGTGAATTTTTCGAAGTGTGAGTTCTGGCTACGAGAAGTTCAATTTCTATGGCATGTGGTGACCAAGAAGGAATAAAAGTAGATCTGGCCAAGGTAGACGCTATAAAGAAGTGGAAGCCACCAAGGACCCCTTCTGAGATACAAAGCTTCTTGGGATTAGCTGGTTATTACCGAAGGTTTATTTAGGACTTTTTACGAATAGAGGCGTCGTTGACATCACTAACAAAGAAAGGTGTGAGGTTTGATTGGAAATCATCTCAAGAAGAGGAATTTAGAGTCTTGAAGGAAAAGTTGAGCACCGCACACATATTGAACTTACCAGAAGGAGCTGAAGGGTTCGTAGTCTACAGTGATGCTTCCAAGCTAGGACTTGGTGGTGTGTTAATGCAACAGGGGAAAGTTATTGCATATGCCACACGTCAACTGAAAGAACACGAGAAATGATACCCAACTCACGACTTAGAGTTGGCAGTTGTGGTGTTTGCATTGAAGATCTGGAGGCACTACTTATATGCGGTGAAGTGCCAAATTTATACTGATCACAAGAGTCTAAAATACTTGTTTGATCAAAAGGACCTGAACATGAGACAACAAAGGTGGATGGAGTTGCTGAAGTATTATGACTGTGAAATTTTATATCACCCCGGGAAGGCAAATGTGGTGGCCGACACATTAAGTCGCAAAGAAATGAGCGATTGGGTGAGGATTAAAGCAATGAAGATGGAGGTCACTTCTAGTTGGACCGATGAACTCAAGAAAATTCAAGAAGAAGCTTTAGTAGAGGGAAACTTGAAGGGAGAGAGAATGGTAGGGGTTGGTTTGTTGCTTGAAGATAATAATCAGGGGTTAAATGCTATAAAGGCAGAATTTGGATTCCTCGCTTAGGCAACTTTCGTAACCAAGTGTTAGATGAAGCCCATAAATCTCGATATTCTATCCATCTAGGTAACAATAAAATGTATCGAGATTTTCGTCAATCTTACTGGTGACCAGGGATGAAGAAAGACATAGCTTATTATATCGAAAGGTGTTTGACATGTCTACAAGTCAAAGTTGAACATCAACGACCATATGGTAAGCTACAACCCCTAGAAATTCTGATATAGAAGTGGGACATCACAATGGACTTTGTGATGAAACTCCCAAGAACCAAAGGGTTATGATGCTATCTGGGTAATCGTTGATAGACTCACGAAGTCTGAACATTTTCTGCCAATTAAAGAAACATACTCGATGAAAAGACTAGCTAAGTTGTATATAGACGAGATTGTGACTCTTCATGGTGTTTCATTATCAATAGTCTCTGATAGGGATAGTCGGTTCACCTCTACGTTTTGGTAAAGCTTTCAAAGAGAGTTGAGCTCACGAGTAAAGTTAAGTACAGCTTATCACCCGCAAACAGATGGTCAAAGCGAGAGGACCATTCAAACTCTAGAAGATATGTTGCGGGCATGTGATATCGATTTTGCAGGGTCATGGGAGAGCCATCTTCCATTGATAGAATTTTCCTATAACAATAGCTATCATGCTAGCATTCAAGTCGCACCATATGAAGCTTTGTATGGGGGAACGAACGCCATTATGTTGGAATGAGATAGGTGAAAAACAATTGGTTGGCCCTAAAATAGTTCAGCAGACTATCGACAAAATAAAACATATAAGGGAAAGGTTAAAGGTGGCACAAGACAAGCAAAAAAACTACGTCGATAAAAGATGAAAGCCGATAGAATTTCAAGTTAAGGAGAAAGTTATGCTTAAGATTTCACCATGGAAAGGCGTAGTTCGTTTTGGAAAGCAAGGAAAGCTAAGTCCTCGTTATATTGGTCCTTACAAGATAATTGAAAGGGTAGGTGAGGTTGCCTATAAGTTGGAACTACCTGAAGAACTTCAAGGCATCCATAACACGTTTCACGTATCTAATTTAAGAAAGTGTTTGGCAGATGAGAGTACCGAGGTAACTCTTAAGGATATAAAGGTGGACAAGACACTAAGTTATATTGAACAGGCAGAGGCAATTACCGATAGAAAAGTGAGGAAGCTAAGGAACAAAGAAATTTCTCTCGTGAAAGTCCAATGGAAACATCATAGGGGGCTGGAAGCAACATGGGAACTCGAGAAAAATATGAGGTTGAAATACCCTCATTTATTTGCATAAGGTAAATTTCGAGGACGAAATTTTGTTAAGGGGGGAGTTTGTAATAACCAAAAAAAAAACAAAGGGGTGCATCCTTAGTTTCTCTTCACCTCAAAAGGCATAACTCCCCCCTTCAATTAATGAATGTGGCCTACTCATATGATTGTAACCGACGTTGGCCTAATATAAAACCCATAGAAGTTGTGGCAAGGTAATGGGATAGGAATCTATTGTGTGAGCAAAGGCAACGGTGAACATCGAAAGAAAAGTTGACGGTGTTTTACATTGCAACTAGTTCGGCATCAATCGGTAAGCCATTCATACCTTTCGTTTCAAAATTTAGTTTCCTAGAGGTTCACTTTAGTTGGTCGATCATTCGAGTGAGTTTTTCGAAGGATAAGGTGGCTAGCGGTCACCTATAACACCCCACCATTTTTCACATGGTAATCCCCTACTAGGTTGTCAAGTTGTGCCCTCGTTTCGGCACCAAAATTAAAACTTTGGGTTATGTGGGTATTGGTCTATACTAATATACATTAGATAGTCCAACGTTTCTTCGATTGGTGGGTTGAATTACTTTATATATATATATATGTAACCATATAGGGACGTTCATGTTAATTAGTATGGTTGTAACCAAGATATTGCCTTAAGGTTTTTTAGGATAAATAATGTCAAGGGAGCTACTCGATCATTTTTGGGTATCGTAGGTAGTCGCAACGTAATTTATTTTTATTTAAGGTTATGGTCCTGGACTTGTAGGGGAGACGCTGTACACTTCAAGAATTTGTTTGGACAACGATTTGCGCGGTGAGTTATACGTGACTTTCCAAAAAAAATTGGTTGCACATTTTATTTACTATTTTATGCAAGCTCGCCTGTAATTTTCTTGATATATTTTAGTATCATGTATGCGTAAAACGTGCCTTATTTAATAAAAAATGTTGTGTGGCAATGGGGGTGCACTATGTTATGATTCCGTAAAGACGAGCATGCTTTGTGAGCTTGTTTAAGCTGTAAGTGCGGACACGCTATGTGAGTTCGTCAGGTAATACTGTGTGGGGGTAGTCATCTCCCATAATGCCACTAGTTTTGCGAAGTATGTTGTTTAAACCGTATGCATGATAAATTATGACGCTTGTGAAATCTATTTTTTTTTATGTTGTGTATGCATTAAAACCGTTACTGCACTCGGCCCTTGGCTCACCCAACTCCTTTCAAAAAAATAATTATGCAACCAGGTCGTCTCACACAATGGAATAGTAGCAAGGGAAATGAGAAAGTTTAAAACTGACTATCGCGGAATAAAGGCTTGGCGTGGAGACTATTCAGGACTTGTTATGAATATACAAATGTTCCTTTAAGTTTTATTAGTTTAAAAAAAAAATTCGTTGCGTTGAACTATTTAGACTTTATGCCTAATTTATACATGGACGTTTATTATATTAAGGAAAAAAATTTGGGTCTTTATAGAAACTATGGTTGATAAATTTTTTACAAAAAAATAAGAATTTTTTTAGTTCATGACAAGAAATATGTGTTATTTTGATACAAAAAGAGAATTCGTGTGAATGAAGTAATCATGGAGGTCAATGAGAGATCATGAATAAAGAAGATTATCACGGTCTTTTAGGCAAATAGACAAATGAGGATCAATAAGAATATGAAAGAAAAAAAAGATCCATTAAGATCCAATAAGAATAAATAATGAATTAAACAAATAAAATGCAAGCTCAACAATGATTGTTTGAGCACTTAAATAGAATCTTGTGGTATGGTGGAATCCCGTTGAAAGATACATAAGTCAAACAATTGATGAAAATATTTAAATTTTATCTTCATTCTTTTTTTGTACAACTAAAATAAGATGTTAAGATTAAAAGTTTATGGAACATGACATATATAAGAGACATCACTAAATACATCTAGTAGAAAAAAAAATTATTGATTAATTACAAAACCATGAAACACGTCATAAATCATAAGAACAATAGATTGATTGTCAAATAATAGTAAACTATTTTATGTAGATAACAATAGTCAACAAAAATAATTAGAACAACATAACCAAATAACAATAGTCAATATAAGTAGAAATTGATAAAAGTATCCAACAAAAATATATAGCAATAGCAAGCATATGATCTTAACGTTGAATTGTTGAAGCACGCAAACAGTCAAGCATATAGAGATAGCAATAGTCAATATCATTGGACCTTGTTGGAGATAAAAAAAATATAGAGAGGTAATAAACAATAGCATATCATTGGACCAATTAATTTTTTTTTCTTCTCCAATGTAATTAGTTGATATATTTTTGGGCCCTTATTATATACTACATTCTTTTTGTCTCTTATTATATGCTATAATTTTTTGGGTTTCTTTAATTTATTAAATTCCTTTAGACTACTATCATATTTTAAGAAGAAAATTTGGGCCCCTGATATTTTGGGCCATGTGTGTGCGTCCATGCCACCTTCCCCAGGGACGCCCCTGATATGGACAAGCTACATGGACGATGAGATAACAAAGAAACCTGATATAATGGGTAAAGTTCATTTAAAACGTTACCCAATGTTATAACGGGTAGATTTTTAAAAGTACGATGTGCTGATAAAAATTATTTTAAAAGTACATTGTTGTAATAAGAAAAACTGAAAGTAGAATGTCATAAGTACATTGTTGTAATAAGAAAAATTGAAAGTAAAAAGATATAATAATTTTTTTTTGTAAAAATAGTTTGTTATTTTACGCATTTTGTCCAACAAATCTCTCTCCTCTCTCTCTCTCTCTATATATATATATATATATTAAAGGAAGAACCAAGAGTATTGAGATGACATTATGAGAATTGAGTATTGAGGTGTTGATGAATTGTGGTTGAGTTTGAGGTATCCCATATTGATGAGAGATTGAAAGATTAAAATAAGGAGGTGTGTCTACTAAAGAATGACGAGAGTCATTGTTTCAACTCATGAGGCTTGACTCATAAGGTCATCTTATTTGGATGACCCTATTTTTTAAAAACAAATATTATATTGTGTCAACTCATGAGACTTGAGTCATTAAGGTTATCTTATTTGGATGACTTTATTTTTTTGAAACAAATCTTATTTTATGCGTATATATATATATATATATATATATACTAGCAGTCTACCCGTGCAATGCACCAGGTAAGCAAAATTGAAATAGGGCTTGAATCACCAAGAGACCATATAATAATGACAAGCTAGTTCTTTCATTTGAATTTTGAAATTCAAGCAAAAAGTAAAAGAGGAAGGTCAATGGTAGTGGGGGTAGAGCATCAATAGAGTTGGACGAAAAAGGTGAAAGCAACCAGAAATTGTAGTCAATTGTGAAGACAAAAATGGTCAAAAACTTTTAAGGAATTCCAAACATGCATACAATACTTGTATATTGTGTTTCAGTGGGTATTTATGTGTAAAAATGGATGTTGAAAAAAAAAGAAAAGAAAGTTTTAAAGGGAGGAGAGAAAAGAAAGCTTATACCAAATGGGAGCTCTTGAGACTATTGTAGAAGAAAAGGGAGTCTAGGACTCTATTTTTGGTTGTAGTGAAAAATCAGTGTATTAATAAGTTGTAGATCATGCATACAACCTTGTAATTAAGAGATTTTTTTTTATTTTGTGCTTTAAAAGCTTGTATTCAATGCATTAAAACTTGTACTTAAGACTTTGGTTTAAATGCTTATTAATGTAGTATATATATATATATATATATATATATATATATATAGGGGCAGGTTCAAATGAAAACCGTCCAATTCTACAAAACCGTGTAAACCAAATTCGACCAATTAGAAAATTCCATTTTTTTCAATTAAATTTAATGAATAAGGGTATTTATGTCATTTTAAACATTTATTTTATAATTAAGGAAGTTATTAATACATATTATTTAAGAAAATTTAATAAAAGAAATATTGAAAAAGGCAACGTTTCAACATTTAAGTATATTATATTATTAAAATCTTGATTTTAATGATTTGGTATTCAATGAATCATGAAACAATTTATGAAGATTTCAGCAAATATATGAATGAAATCGTGGGTTGCTGCTGGTTAGGAAAAAAAAAACAAATGTTCATGAAACTCTATAAACATGAAGAGGTTTCATATGTCAATGACTTATTTGCTTCTTCAAAGCATATGGTATAAATCAATGAAACAGTGTCATGATGGAGAAAAATTTTATATTCTAATTGATGCATTATTCGTGAAATATTTTCATGGTGTTCCGTATTGCTTTGTGATTCAAGTTGACTCGTTTAATTGGTATAATGAAATGAGTTCATTAAAACGAAACAGTTTCATTTTCGTCAAACATTTTTCATTCTTCAATTGATTCGAGATTAAAGAACTAGTTTCATGGTTGGACAGTTTCATTTTATTGAACATCAAATTAATGTTCATGTAACTCTTTCGATGTGAAAAGGTTTCATTACGAAATAGTTAATCAAATAGGTTGATGTTGGTGAAACATTTTCATTTTATAATTGGCTCGAGGTTGAAGAACTAGTTTCATGATGAAACATTTTTATTTCATTTTATATGAAATTAAGGTTCATGTAAATGTTTCTATATGAAAAGGTTTCATTATATAATAGTTATTTAAATAGGTTCATGTTCGTAAAAACATTTTTCATTTTATAATTGATTCGAGATTAAATAACTAGTTTCATGATGAAACAGTTTCATTTTATTGAACATGAAATTAATGTTCATGTAACTCTTTCGATGTGCAAATGTTTCATTACGAAATAGTTAATCAAATAGGTTGATGTTGGTGAAACATTTTCATTTTATAATTGATTCGATGTTGAATAACTAGTTTCATGATGAAACAGTTTTATTTCATTTTATATGAAATTAAGGTTCATGTAAATGTTCAAGGTGAAAAGGTTTCATTATGAACTAGTTAATCAAATTTGTTGATGTTAGTGAAACAGTTTCATTATGTTGATGATTYGTGATTGATGAACATGTTTCATCGTGAACAACGTTGCATTTTAATTGAGGTTGATCCGTTTAGTTGGTAGAATGAAATGAAACGGGTGCATAATGGATTTTTGTTATTTATGAAATATACATATCATGAAGCTGGTGCATAGTATATTTTGTTGTACATGAAGCTAATGTGAATGTAAATGTTTCCATGTGAAAAAGTTTCATATTATWATATAGTTAATCAAATAGGTTCAGGCTGGTAAAATATTTTCATTTTGTAATTGATTCGAGATTGAAGAACTAGTTTGATGGTGAAACAGTTTCACTTTATTGTATATGACAATAATGTTTATGTAAATTTTTCTATGTGAAAAGGTTTCATTATGAAATAGTTAAGCAAATAGGTTGATGTTGGTGAAACATTTTCATTTTGTAATTGATTGGGGATTGATGAACTAGTTTCATGGTGAGCAACGTTGCATTGTATTTAAAGTTGATCCGTTTAATTAAACTATAACATCAAGTCAATCTCAAACCCAACCAATGCCTTCATTATTCTTTAAAACCAGACGTCCATCTTAAGTCTTCATCTTCTCCTGTAGACCTTCCAAGCTTTCATCAATGGTGGTCCTCATCCTCATCAACCTCATCTTCTCCACCATAACCATGCTATCAAACCTTCTATCTCATTTAATCTTCAACACCACCGCATACCTCCTCGTTATCGCAATCCAAGGACTCCGAGTCCCTGGAGAAGCTCTGCAATCCGCAATGGAGCAAATCGCAGATCTGATCAGAACTTGTATTGGGTACGTTTTGGAGGTGGTTATRGAGGTGATCAGTGGGATTGTTGGTCTGGTTTTTGATCTTGTGAAAGAGGGTGTTTTTKGRTCGGTTTCAGCCACCGGAGCAGCRGCGGTAGGGGTGGTGGAGAAGATGAAGTCGGGGTTTGATGGGTTGACGGAGGAGATACCGGCGGTGGTGGAGGGTGTGGTGGAGATGGTGACGACGGTGGTGTCRGATTTGTSGARYAATTATATGAACGCTCAGAATTATGTTGTGGAAAATGCTTGAATTTTGGTAAGAAGTTGAGGGGTTACAAATGTATACCGATTCTACCCTTGTTGATTAAATAAAATGAATATTAATTATTTTTTAATTTTTAATTTCCTAAAATAAAATAATATAATCTAGGCCATTGATCAAGAAAATGGACGGATGAGATTGGTTTACACTGTTTACACAAATGGGTCAAGTTTTCATTTGAACGCTCCTCTATATATATATATATATTAAAATAAGAACCAAGAGGTAATTAGGTGCATCATGAGAATTAAGTATTGAAGTGTTGGTGAATTGTGGTTGAGTTTGAGATATCTCACTTTGATGAAAGATTGAAGATTGGAATAAATAGATGTGTATAAGGAAGAAAAAAAGATGAAATTCATTGCGTCAACTCAAGAGGCTTAACTCATAAAGTTGACTTATTTGGATGACTCTCTTTTGCAAAACAAATCTTATTATATAAAAATAAATTGTGTTTACAACCATCAATATATATATATATATATATATATATAGAGAGAGAGAGAGAGAGAGAGAGCTTGGTTCAAATGTTAACCAAGATTATTGTGTTAACTTTGTTAACCAAGCTCAACCAATGAAAATCAATCTTTTCTTTAGGTTCAATACATATCATATGTTAATGACAAGGGTAATTAAGTAATTTTACCATTTTGTGTAACTCCCATATCATTAATTGAGAGTTACAAAATATAAAAATCTCATAATTGATGATGATTTATTATTGATCTTGTTTTTCAATTTGTGATTATTTTTGAAATTTGATTTATCTATCTATAATGTTATTGAATTTGTGATTGTTAAAGGATTTTTGATATTAAAGTTTTCGATATCGTCCAAGCTAATATGGATAAACCCATTGGAAAATAGATCGACAACAATGGGAATGAGAATGTTAAAATGGTTTACTATGACAATCGGACTTCGAGTTCCAGAAGTGAAGACAATGATGAAAGCATTTGTATTGGTAATGGATTAATATGATATAGCATTTGTTTTAATCGACAGTTCTCACCTTTGACAGTTCTCACTTATCCTGCAAAAAAAGTGACTGCAGCTAACCTGTTGAACAGCTTCTGTATATTCAGGAGCTGGCTCTGTTGAGAGATTCAATCAGTTTATAGGTGAAGACATATGAAGTTAACACATAGTGCATTAGATATTCATATGAAGACATAGGGAGACACACAGACATATGAACACATCAGAAATCACACAGCCTTAGATGATGTGATTCATAAGTGTTCATGTCTATTCAAATCACTAGATGTTCATATGAATTCATATACACACACAGAGAACATGTGAAGACATGTGAGCACGTATGGAAACATACAACCCTAGATGTCTTGGTTCATACGTGTTCATGTACATACAACAGAGTTGGCTCCTGAATATACAGAAGATGTTCATACGGTTCACATGATGTTCATATATATATATATATATATATATATATACATATGTGTGTGTGGTGGGTGGGTATGTTCATATGGTTCTTATATTAACAAAAAGAATGAGATTTTTTTGATTTTGTAACTCCCAATTAATTATATGGGAGTTATATAAAAAAAAATTACCTAAATACCCTTTTCCTCTTTGATCACATATGTTTTTTGAAATTATAAATTTAATAAATTAATTTTTTATCATGGTTAATCACAACCATTCCATTTATTGTAAGAATCAATGGCCAAGATTGGTTTAACAAAGTTAACACAATAATCTTGGTTAACATTTAAACCAGCCCCTATATATATATATATAT
>NW_020201709.1:30822-51466 GCF_001531365.2 Cynara cardunculus var. scolymus
ACAAAATGAAAAATTATGATTGGTTGAATGCGGTTTGCACGGTTTGTACAATTTGAGTGGTTTGCATTTGATCGCTCCCCTATATATGTATGTATGTATATGTGTATGTATATGTATCAATCTTCTTTATATATATATAAGTAAGATCCACAATAAATGATGTGCAGGTCCGTTCCTGACATTTCATAGGCCCTGGGCAAACGTAAAAACATGGCACATGACAAAAAACAAGGATTTTAGCAACGACTTTGTCGTTGCTAAAAGTCCATTTATCATAAAAAATAGTATATAACAACATGTCGTCACTATAACTTGTGGCGGAAACATGTCGTAGCTAAAAGACTCATTGTCAAAGCTCACTTTTCTTGTAGTGACCATCGGTAAGTACGAAAAAAAAAATTCAATACATGTTTTTCATTAGTATAAAATTGAGTACAAGAGATACTAATAATTTACCGATGAAAGAAATCTTATTTATCTTTATATTATATTATATATATAGGGGCTAATCAAATAAGAACTGTTTAGTTTATGATAACCGTGAGATCTAATATTAACCAATCATTTAACATAACTATTATTATAATTTAAATAACCATTAAGGGTAATTTAGTAAAAAAAATCTACAACTCATGTTTATATCTTTCCATATACCAGGCTCATCAAATCTTTCCATATCTTTCACCACTAATCAAACAAAAAAAATATTCTCTCTTTCCATCTCCCTCAAGTTCTATTGGCAGCCATGGAAATGAGTCGTCAAAAAAAGATTGGTAACCGGTGGTGAAGGAGGAGACGAGGTGATGGCGACATGGGTGGTTGATCGGTAATCGGCCATCAGGATGGAAAGATTCGTGCTTGGAAATCAAAGACCAATGACCCAAGAATTTATAAACGCATTGAAATCAAACACCAACTTGAAGTCTTGAACTACATAATCGGAGCAGATGATGACAACGATATAGATAGATTTGGTTTCTAAACTCCCCTCCCCTCTCTGGTTTCAAATATGAGTTTTTCTTGTTTCCAGATCCATGTTTTAAGAACTTTTTCTGGTTTGAACCCTCTCTTTGGGCTATTGTCTTTCTTTCTTTCTTTCTTTATTTTCTTCAAATCTTGATGTGGGTATCATAGTGGTTATGTTTGATATAAAACTCATATTAGAGTTGGTCTCAATCCGTATTCAAGACGGTAGCACAGTGATATCGTAACGGGTATCACATTAGTATCACAATGAATTTGTGTATTAAAGTTCTTGGGTATCACAATGAATTTGTGTATTAAAGTTCTTGGTTATCACAATGTGTATCACAACAGGTTTAGTGGTATCAAAGTGGGTATCACATTGTGTTTGGGTCTTACTGTTAGAAATTTTTAGGTATCACAATACACACTAATGGTCGTTTGTATGTATCTTTTCGTTAACAGTGTCGATGTTTTTAGGTATCACATTGTGTATCTTGATCTTCGCCGGAATAAGTTCACTAATGGTCGGAGGTTTCTGATCGAAGCTCGGAAGAGGGGAGAGGGGAGAAAAGAGATGGAGTTTTAAAATAACCAAAATGCCCTTTAATTAAAATTTTAATTCAAAATTACCATAATTATCAATTTCCTACTTTATCCATTGATTTGTGACTGATATTGAATCTCACAGTTATCACAAACTAACCAGTTCTTCCTTGAATGACCCCCTATATATATATATATATATATATATATATATATATATATATATATATACACACACACACAAATGAGTTATTTAGAGATGATAAATAGATTGAAAATATATGTATATGAAGAGAGTATGTAATAGTGTAATTGTCAAATGTATATATTAATAGAGACTCAACAATCATACTAAAACCAATAAATAAAAGGGTATCGGGTTCATCGAGTTGGGTTCAAATACAAGCAACCCAATATCAACCTAATACCCATCGTTTGAAGATTTTACAACTCGATTAGATATCAAGTTACTTTGATTAAGTTATTTCACATTAGGTTGGATTAGATTGATCGGATTGATCGGATTGATCGAGTTTTTAAACAACCTGCTTGAAACAATCATGTTGTTGAATTTGAATTTGCCACATGGCAGGCTATTATTTGTCAACAGTTCACCGTTGAGAGGGTCGTTTTTTTGTCTTTTCTCTATACCCATCCTTTTCTATTTACCAAATTGTCATCCAACTATTTACCGATAAAAGTTTCAAGATTTTCTTGTTTGAAAAATTTCGTTTCAAGATTATTGCATTCCAATTTTCGATTAAAACATAGCCTCACAAAAATGTTGGGCTTTCCGGTTCTTACAAACCGACATTCAATACACCTATAAAATAGAACTCGATCCACTTCTACGTAACATCTAAACAAGGGTAAATCGGTCAAATAAGCCATCCTTATTTTTCAAGAAACATCAAGAATGCACAAAAACTAGTCAACACGTCTTACGAAATAACCTCAAGTCCGAGGATTATCAGTCATTTTACCATATGCGAAAACAACTACTTCAAAACATTTTCCAAGTGTCGGGCTTCAAAATATGTTTAGCAAACAAAACCATAAAACGAGTTGTACAAGAAATTAGTCCACATAAAAAACGTAGTTTTGTTTTCAAATGATGACACTATTAGAATATATGGTGAAAGTTATTGAAATTTTACTTTATAAGTTTAAAACATTTCACGACGTCACTCAAAATTAAGCAGGGGCACCTTTAAGGCCCGTAAAAAAAAATCATTGCGGCAATAATTGATGGATCAACTCTCGAGAATTGATTGGACCTTCAAACAAAAAATAAGCGGTAAATCCCACACAATATATACAAAGTAATAAGTCGATTACAGACCGGTATTTCAACCCATAATTGCAATATAAATTTCGATGCAAAATTACATGCATCTTCAAAGTTGATTTTCTTTTCCAAATATCACTGGAATTGTTTCTTCCCTAAGAAAAATTCTCAAAGTCTTTCGCTCAAAGACGAGCATTCTGATTTCAGTTTTCAGATCGTCAATGGAAATGTTTCTTTGTAAATTCTTCAGTATATACAAAGTATTTGCATCAGGACGAAATACGTACCCTTTGGCGTCTGTAGGAGATCACCGCAGATCAATCACGTCAAACTTCAACTTCGGGTTAATATAAACATCTGTACATTGTTTATAAATTGGATTGCCGTCTGAAGGTGCATCGTGTGCATGGAAACCCCGATGAGGACAATTTCTAATGACTCCCATGCCACCAGGTGTCGTCAAACGGAAGATGCCATGAGTTCTGCAAAACACCATGGTGAATCAGGAAACAAGAATAAGTTGTGGTATTTGTATTATAATGTCCATCCAGAAAGAGAGAGGCTCTCTTCGTCCAGAGACTTGCAATGTTCCTTTTTCGGGCATATTTTTGAACTACAATCAAAAGTTTTCCCTTTTTCATTGTTACTGAAGTCTTATGATAGATGGAGAGTTTTTAGTTTTTCGTATTTTCTATGTCTTATGCTGGTCTCGGTTTTTCCTGTTTTCACCGTACATCAGTCTTAAATACTGTTTGTTAACAGCTTAATAAGCTTAATGGAACTAACAACTTATTCAGTCAGCTATACATGACTGCTTGGTAGTGACTTAATGATATATAGAAGTGGCTTATTTAGTAAGCTTCTAGGGGGAGCTTTATGTAGAAAGCCAAGTTCTTTCCAAATCTGCCCCTCCTAATTAAAAAACTCTCTTTCCATCTATGAAAAAACCTCCCAAATCTATACAGACATGACTTAATGGAAAACCAACCAAACATCCCCCTTTTTTTCCTGCTTTGATGGTTGTTAGTATTGCGTTTTGTTTTGTAACTCCTTGATTTATTCATCTTATGTCCCTGCTTCCTTTTTTCATTCAATGTACCAGTTGCTTTTGCACGCACTCCCATGTTATTATACTACTTCTCCCACATATCTCCATGTATTTTTGGTTTTGCAAGCCGGCGTCTTCACAGAAACAAAGATCTACGTACATCCTACCCCCCCCCCAAAAAAAAAAATCTACCTTTGTGTGGGATATCATTGAGTGTGGTTTGGTTTTGTTATCATAGAGTATTGGTGGTGTTGCTTTTTGTTCCAGAAGATTTATTATTTTGTCATCACAGAGATGTACTAGAGATGTTTGTGTAATAGTCAAACACTTTCCTGAAACTACGTTTTGTGAAACATTGAAAATTTGAAGGGTCGGAGTAAAAACAAAAGAGTATCAAACAACAAGGCTTTATATATTCGTATCATAGCAAATGATGCCAATGAATACCTTGAACTGTCTCTTGGTGCCATGACGATTGCTATGGCCTCCGGCAACATAATCTGGAGGATGAGCAAAAAAATCCTCAGAAATGAAATGCATGGATTTATGCAGACATTAGAGCATGTTGTACAATTAAGCGAGATTCCAAATAACCAGCAAGAAATACCAACATCCTATTGCTGAATTAATACCTATAATTCATCCAAATTTTGAAACAAAAAATTCCAGGCGGTTGTAAATGCACGGTTGCATCAACAGCTGTTCCGTATTATAAGGAAACACTACAAGAATCAAGTTGCACCAAGGTTTCTAGGCTTTGGGAGGAGGGTTGGGAAGGAAGCTTTTGTACTCAATTCTCGTCTTGCATCTAAAAAAAAGTGCCCCACCCCTATATTAGCCCAGACAAAGACAACTGGTGACAACTAGAATATAGTGTGAACTGTGAAGGAAGTAGTGGCATGCTCTCCAAGATTTTATAATTGTACATTACAAGTGAATCAGAAAATTCCTTGACTACATAAGGATTCTTAGCAATTTCTTGTCTAAAAAGGTGGAAGGGTTGGAGAAAAGACGGAGGGAACTTGATAACCAAATGAGCCCTGTATATCCGGAGGTGGGATGGGGGATATACGCAGATTTGACCACTACCTTAAACAGGGAACTTAGAAAGATGCATAACAATGAGCTCCATATCGGATGTTCATCTCTTCCAATGTCCGCGTACAATCTTTTTATGGTTTTAGAAAATTACTATAAAAAGGGACATGAGACATATTCCGGTGATGGCACCTGATATACATGGCGCGTATGAACTGCATTTTGGTACAATCCAAGACCAAAAATTTTAATGGCTTCAGAAATTACTAAAAAAAGGACAATGGAGATAATGTCACCTGATATGCGTAGTGTGTATGAACATCAATAGATGACATGAAACAAGATTGTGTTGGATGCGTCTGCAAAAACAAAACAACGATCAGGATGTAGCACATTGAGTAGATAAAAGTCTTGGGACATTTTCAGGATAACAAATATGTTGAATCAATTTGATTTCTATATGGTATATAAATGAACAAAGGATGATGAAACAGGTTATCAGGTCATTAAGAAAATGGCATACAAATGATAATAACACAGGACATAGTAGGGATATATGTAAACAGGAGAGAGAAGGATGAGGGAATCAGTTATACTTTGAATAAATTGTACATGAATTTTTTTAGGTATATATAGCATAACTATGTTTGCATATATGATAAATTAATTAGCATGTACAAGATATAATTATATGGGTTGAGTTCCTGTGAGAAGGAGAGTTAAGGTGAGAAGCGTAAAAAGGGATCACCACCCTTGGATGCACATTAGGATGAGATGCACCGGATTAATCCCCGTATCAAGCGTGATTCATGGGTGGGTTTGAGATTAAAGATGATCAAGGGTCCAGATCCCTTCTTACGCTTCTCACGTTAACTCTCCTTCTCACACGATCCTTCACCATAATTATATAGGGTTGGGTTATGGCTAGAAAGTTAGTTCTGGTGAGAAGCATAAGAAGAGATCTCCACCCTTGGATCAATCCTAATTGAATGTCAAAACTAATGAGGTGCATCGAGATGCACCAAATCAATTCCCTTATAAAGCACAATTCATGGTGGGCATGAGATTAAAAGTGATCATGGGTTCAGTTCCCTTCTTACGCACGCTTCTCACCATAACTTCCCTTCTCAGACGATCCTTCGCTTGATTATATAACCCAAATAAAAAAGTAAATACGATATAACTCAACTATGTATTATTATATGTATAATATTGCTCATATTGTGTTTCTAGATTTTGGTCATGGAACATAAAAATGTATAAGGTGTACCTTTTTCTTAACGAAGATGATCATTGTTTTCATGTGAAATCGTTGGTATTTGTGAAGTTCTTCAATTTATGGCTTTTCTATGGAATAAAAAAAATAGAAATGCCAGTGGTTTTGGACTTGGATTCAAATACAGAACAAGAATTGAATTACTTCTCTAACTTTGGTTGTTCTACAATGTTGCTTCTTTAAATGAATTCATGACACCCAACTAATTGATATCCATCAAACTTGAACTCAGGTATTGGTTTTGCTTATCGTTTGGATTTTCATTTATCCACGTTCTCAATCCAAAACAGGTTATAGTTCTTTATTCATACGAAATTTACTTCATAGCCCATCCAATGTTATATCAACCAACTTCCAGAGGTGATTATTTGATTATCAGTTTTTGGTCCGAGCCAATTCACCAATCTAAAACCCCAAATTTGTAGATACAAGGACCAACAATGATATCAAGCATGAATACCCCCCTCAAAATAAAATTGACCAACACAGGTTTTTTTTCTATGCACAAATGAAACAGACTGAACCCTCACTTTTACATACTCGGGTGTTACATATGCAAGTGAGGTGACTTGAACCTCTACTAAGACAATATAACATTACAAACCATCCAAACCCTATGATTATGTAGATACTGGACTCAACGTTAATGTTTGAATCAAGGTTTTACAGTCCTTAAACTGTGACCTCATTTATCGTCTTTGTACACCCACCATACCAAAAGATGCAACAATTAATGCATACATATAAATGTTGACCATCAATGAAACATTAAAAATGCACTTCAAGACAAAGTAGGGTAATATCTTCACACAAACTCTTTTTTTCCAAATTAAAGTAAATCTTGTGGATCAGAATCTATAAATATTTGACAGTGATGACAATGGAGCAAATTAGCAAATTCTAGCTTTGATACTTCCCCGGGAAAAGAACATCATATTTAAATAGGACATCCTAAAACAGAAATTTTTGAAATCCATGAGATAGGGGAGTACCAAGTTCATTATTTCCCGGTATTCTTTCCATGAAATATGTCAAGTCGTTTTCTTAATCATAAAAAAAGCTTAAAGTGTCAAGAGGCCAAAGAATAGAACCAAGTTTTTTAGAACTATGAGAAAGCTGATAAGACAGAAATCAGATGMATTATGTCTGAGCAAACAATTAAAGGCGGAGTTGATTCTAGAAAAACTAACTAGAACAGAAAAGGCATCACACATTCTAATTTAGAATCATAATCATATGACTCACATGTATCCATCCAAGGGCGAATAGCGATCGTTTGTCTTGCACTTCAAATATTTCCTCCTCGTGGGTAGCCTGACACTGTACCAGATAAATGCATTTAGAAAGATCATACAAAAGTATTTATTACCAGCCAATGCAATCATGCTATGACTAATCTACCATGTAAGGCAGCTAGTTAAAATGGTTTCCGTTTCTGCAATGAGGCAAAAGCCAACATCACTTTGGCAACATCAGCAGATAGGTCACATAAGGAAAAAAAGAATAAGGTGACGCGGCCTTACCGAATCCGATGTTGCTTCTTGCTTTGGAATGATGAGTGCTGTAACATAGAATTTTCGGTTTTTCTAGCAAGAAAAAATTAAGAAACAATTAGATGGGCACTAAAAGACGAAATAAGCATAATGGAAATTCATGGCACGTACAAGTGATCCAGCAAGAATACCACATGTCTCTAAATTTTTGTTTGTATTTGACTTTGCCAATTTCATGAAGTGGTCCATCAGTTTTGTGGACTGCAAAAGTCCATAGTTAGTATTTTTGCCTTTGCTGGTAACATATAACAAAAAACAGTTCCACCTCAACTAACACAGCTGATCAAGCAATTATATATTTGCAAAATCTAAATGTAGAGATGCAATTTTGAAAGATGGAATATCTCACTATGTGTAACTCAAGGGGAGAAACAACACCATCAGTGGGATTTCCAGATCCAGGCCCCGTATCCTTGACCAGTGGTGAGGTTGTAGGAAGCAAATCTTGGACCTCTGCTAGAACAGGAGGTGGGGAAGGCTGTCTTATTATGTCCAACTTCGGGGTTTCTAGTTTTTCCTCAAACGAAATCAAGGAATCAGGTTCGTCAACACATGGCTGATTGTTATTGTTTGGTAAAGTAATAGATTCTAGAGTTGATTTTTCTTGCTCCAAGTTGCTACTAATTTTTTCAATCAAAACACCATCCTCCACAAGATGCAGCTTGTTCTCCCTTGAAACATCAAAACAAAAAGTGCTATTAGTACCTTCTGAAAAGAAAAAATCGGTTATACTAATATCTTTAATTGGGTTAGAATTACAAGAGGAATAGTGAAATGGAAATTCTTTCTCCACAAAGAGCCCAACCTGGGGATTTCAACGGGTGTCAAATCTATATTGCTCGGATAACGAACCTGAGGTACATATAAGAGTATAAGGCTATGTATTAGTGAATAAAAGAGGGAGGGGAAGGTAAGATCATGATACCCCAATATTGATGCTAGGGGCTTGCCATTGCCCACGAAGTCCATTTGGGCCCAAAATAGAATGTCTGGAGAGAGTTTCCTCCTTTGCACGAGGAATATTCAGATATCTAAAGCAGCAAGAAAAGTAAAAGAAATATTTTGTGTGAGAATAGCATGCAAAAAAGAAAACGAAAACTCAGATGACTGATCACTGAAACATCAACTTCTAAGACCTTATAATGTAAGACTGATGTCAAAAAAGAATATGACCTCTTCATAAGAGGGTCCTCCGGATGAATGATACACCAAAGGGTATAAGGTATAGGGTGTAGCATAGAGGGATATAGATTATAGGGTGTAGGAGGGAAAGACTGAATGCTAATCTTCTACATTGTCAGAGAACAAAATTACAAGGTTCTCTTGTATTGACCAACAACATCCACAGAGACCCACAATTTGCCTTCCACTACTTTATTTCATGAGTTCCACAAGACTAAAACAGTAAAGCCATATTCAGTTAATTACAATGGTCAACTTCTTGTATCTACATCAATACTCGAGTTACTTGTCTTTGTTTCTTAAATTTGTACCTATAAAAAAAGTAATGAAATATATTTACAAATATAAAAAACATAATATTCCAATTGCAATGCTTAACATTTATCTAGAATCCAATTTAAAGGTCTAAGAGCTAAGAAGTCAAAGACCAAAGCAAACTCCAGGGACCAAGCAAACAGAGTGACTTCATTCCTCCTCACAAAGGCTCCTTACAGACACTACTACGGTCCTACAAGAATTTATGGGTTATTTATCCACCGAACAGAAGTATCATCCAAGAAAGCTACAACACAATAAGAGGATAGTTCTTCCTTACGAATAAGCATGAAGCATCGCTCTCCTTAAGAATAACTAAAGATGACTGCTCTATCCAACCTACTCCTCAAACATCCCTTGTAAAACCATTCATGAAATACAATGGAAACAGCTCAGAAAGAACAATAACAAGAGGAAAAAATAAAATCCCAATATATTTAGTGAATCACATTTACATCAATTGCATAATACAATTGAATAGTAACTTGATGGACCAATCACCCTAATAACAATGTGAGTCCAATAATAAATGGGCCTAATTTTATAAAAACCCAATGAACTAAGCAAGACTCAGATGACAATAAAATTAAAGCAGCTTCATGCAGAAGTCCAAGAAACCCTTTATATGAAGAAGGAAGTGAAACAAGAGTTCCAAGGGAGGAAATGAAAGGGTAAACACAAACTCCAACACGAAACTTAAGTTTGTCTTAACATAAGTACTGCAACAAACTCATATAAAGAAAACTACAGATGTCAAGATTACTACAGTTATAGTAAATGGAAGTGCAGATAAGATCAAATAATGTCATCTCAGCATTCAATGATATAGAGGGGTTTTTATATGAAAAAAGTTTACTGCTACAAGTGTCCATTCGTCCATATTTATCCTGCCACCACTTCCCTTATACCCTACATCCACCTGTCAGACACTTTTTTGCATTAATGAACTTTTAACACATTTAAACCTAAGAAATACAAATTACAATTGTAAGTGTAAACCTTAATAATATATTGGTAAAAAGCAACAAAAATAAAGTTAAACAATACTACCATAGTATCATAATAAAATTACAAAATACCTTTTGAATCACAAAAATACTTAAAAGTATATAAAGTAAAATGACACATAGAATCAACTTGAATTCAGGCCCACTACCTGACCAATAGTGAAACATAAGATTTTTTATTTACCCACTTTTTGTGAAAAATTCCGATTCAAGTGGAGGGTTTTTTCAAAGAACAAGGGAATAGATCAGCTATTCAATCAGATGATATGGATCTCTTTGAGCATGTTCCCAATCTCTTCTCAAACGAGTGAACTACCTATTCGCAAAATTATGCACATATATATACACAAACATATATATAGAGAGAGAGTGAGGTTCAAGGAAAACCCCCCTAAAAAATGAAAAACTGAGGAACACCTTATAAACATTCATATGTACGGTATGCACATGCTTGTATGCACATGTGACACCGTACAGATGAATGGTATATTAGAGTGTTCCTCAATTTTCTTTTACGGTTTTCCCCTGAACCTGACCCTATATATATATCTATATGCATATACGGTTACATCTACATAGTATGTCTCCATCTTCAGGTTCTTCTACTGGTTTCTGGTTATTCCTTACAATGTGGAGATCCTCAATTAGCCTAAAAGTTATTACAGAAGGATAGTAAACCAAACCATCAATGGGAATTCAACACCATGTTTTATATAAACTTCAGACTATGTTTGTCTAGCTACTAACCACACTTGTTCCCATTATTTTTGTTTTACAAGCTAGGGATCTTCAAGGAAACAGCCTCTCAACCCCTTGGGATAGAAGGTAAGGCCCGTATACATCCTCCCCCCCTCCAAAAAACCCTACGTCTATGTGGGATATAATGGGTTTGTTTGATTTGGTTCAGACTATGTTTGTATAGAATCACAACCAATCAAACTTGTGATACCCTAATCCCAATTCTCAGCACAGTAGCAACAACTTGAACAACATGAACCTTTACTGACGCCTGATAAAGAACAAAGGCATTTATCACAATCATAAGTTGCGACTTAGCATTTGCAAGAAAATAAAATATAGAACAAAGATAAAATACCACATATTGAAGCATATTAGAAGGTAAACAGTATTAAACAAAGGAACTATATAGCGGCTCCCAATGTTTCTGATGCATAAACCTAATCGGCATAAGGGCTAATACCCACAGTGGCGTCAGGTTTGAATTTACTACAAGACACCTTGATTGTACTTTTCCTCTATGTTTCTTGTCTTCTTTTTGTTCCATAAGAATGGAAACCAAAAAGATGTTCTTCATCAATTCCAGCTTGATAACCATCTGTCAATGCTACAATTGGTCTTACCATATAGCATGATCATTGCCTCATTGGTTTACGTGATACCCTTTAAAAACATAAGCAGTTTTCTCCAAATTCTCTTCCCTGGTGAGTCAGTATACATATAATTAAACTTCACATTTACTACCTTCAATCAATTTATTTGCTATATTTTCATCTTTTAGTTCTTTCATTTGTTTGTTGGGCACATTTGAGTAATGAAATATTAACCAAGAACAGAAACAGCAGCCTGCAAAAAATTGAAGCCAAAGCGTCATAACGCTACATTAGGCCTCACAATCACCACACTTCACCTCAAACAGAATTCGATAAATATCATCAGCAATTCAACTTAAACTTGGTCCTAGCTCCAGCTGCTGATATATGTGTGTATATATATATATATATATCCTTATAATATTCTTTATTTATCTACCTTCTCCAATAACCCAAAACAGTGCGATTCTTGTGTCTTTGCCATTATCTTGAAATGGAAGTGTAAGCATTCACCTGCTACTTCCTGTTAATTTCATAGTGGGCTACTTAATCATCACATTTCTTTGTATCATTTTTTGTGCAACCTACCTGTAGTCTGGGTAATGCACTCTCAAGCTAGGGGAGGAAATAATGGATATATATGCACACATATACGTATAAATAGAGAGATATATGAATTGCATGAAAATTTGACAATACATGAGGTTAAGCCATAATAATAACACTTACAATCGCCTAGCTTGCTCTTCCAGAGGATTAGCATGTGCGTTCATCTGAATCCGAGTATCTTGATACACATACCCATTAGCATTAACTTGTGGTGCCTGCTATTTTTACGATTTCATAGAAAAGTTTGTTTGTCTCAAATAACTTCAATAAAAGAACCACTATACAAGAATGCATCAATAATTGCCATACTTTTACCTGTTTACACCAATAACCATCATATTATAACTTGTCTCAAATGTTATCACATTTTCAAAACATTACATGAACTACCATTTTATGCATGTTTTTTACCATGTGCCAAGAGCATGCTTGTACTTTCAATGCATTTAGATACGAACCATCTCTTAAAGTTCACAAAATAAGTGAAACCAATTCTCTACAATAATATACTTTTCAATCCAAGATTATAATGGCAACTTCATTCATCACAATGCTCTCCACCCTACATCCCTTTACACTTGAACACAGTGATCATATGCAACAACCCTCCTATTATTGCTTCTCCATTACAACACTGAATTATCCGTATGAAGTCAATAATGATCATGGTAAAATCAACAACCACCATGACAAAATGGACGATGAATTTTAGGTTAATCTTAGATTGGGTTAAATTTTTGCAAGTGATTCATCTCAACAGTTATTTAATTGCCAGTAAAACTGTATAAGAAAATTCAAGTTTGGCTAAATTACAGATGAGGTTTCTGTTATTGGGTAGTTTACATCTTTCTACCTTCACTTAACAAGATTAAAAGATGAGGACCAAATGGAAAGCCAGATGGAATGGTAGCGTCTTCGTTGTGGCATCCAAGCTTTTCAAGACAGACACGGCCAGCAAAGTAGCCATGGTGGCCAAAGCTGCTGCTGCTTCCACTATGCCAGTAACAATATGCAATTGATTGCGACACCTGCTCTCTGTGTTCTACGATTTTTACAGCCTGTTCTTTACTACATTAACAAAATGTGATCTTAATTAACTGTTTATAATTATGGTTTCTATTGAACTGGTGATTTTGTAGTTGTGCCCCTTAATCAACCTTATTGGGACACACATATTTCTTATGTTGGTGATATAATTTGATATATGTGCCTTTACATATTTTTTGCAGATTTTAGACATCTGAGGATAGACTGGCTATCGGTTGTTCATCTGAATTTCCTGTGTACTTATTTTGTGTATGTCAATGGTGAAAGATAGATGGAGATTTCACACATCTCTAAAGATCCTGATGTTAGAGTGGAATAGTGGATTGAAGAGTTAAGAAGGCAAAGAGAAAGTTGGACATTCAAATGAAAAGGGGATATATAAAGAGCAAGAGATGAACTTTTTGCAAAGTTTTACTTTTTAGAGGTTGGATTATTATACCTCTTACTGAGATATGTTTGGCACACAGTCAAAAACGCATAGGAATATAATTCATGCAATATATTGTACTAGACTACTAGTATGATGTCATGAGTCCTGACTGTTGCAATAAATGTTCTTTATAGAGATTATTAATTCAAACTAGTAAAATAATGATGATTGTAAGTGAAATTAATCTAGAAATAACAGAGGTAAAAAAGCAGAGCCTCTCATGACCAAAGGACTACATTATTCCATCATAACCAGCTCCTTAATATGTCAAATCGCCAGTGCCTGGTCAAGTTGCAAGTACACATACAAATTATCTGGCATAGTATCTCAAGCGTAAAGACGGCAAAGGGAAGAAAAATAATATTATATTTACCTTATCAATGCTATAACTGTTCATCAAGGTTTGCTTCCTAACAGAAGATCTCTCTGGTAAAGGTTTTGATGATTCCAACAAATTTGTTTGAGGAAGATGACTCCACCCATTTGATTGATATGCATGTTTTCTGGATAAATCATCAATCTTCTGTCGTACAGCCGGCTTCAAATCCTCCAGCTCAGTTAGAGCACTCAATGATTTCTGTAATTCAAATATTAGAAAAACTAGTACTGAAAATTGATAATAATGAAACAAAGGTCTCCTACTAGTCAGAGAACAAAAATTAAAGATTGTACCTTCTTGAGAGAAAGCTTATCTCTCTGAAGAGATGCTCTATAATCTCGATGGAATGGTATTGTTTCCGTAGCCAAACTAAAGAAGAGAAGCTAAATTCATTTCAGATTCACTGGAAGACCTTGGAATGACTGATAATGTCCACGACAATCCCCCTCACTCCCACATCAGTTTGAAATGTTTCCACAAGTCAATAGAAAATCTGCCACCTTACCAGAAGCCAGATTCATATCAAACCAACATATTTTCTTACCTTGAAAACCTTAGAAGCATGACGTATAGATCGATGATATTCTTCTCTTCTCGGAAGATAGCAGCCTGCAGCAGCACAGTTACCTTAAATCTTAAAACAGCTCGGAGAAAAGATGATTATACCATTAAAACTTATGCCACAATTGTGAGAAAAGTAAAAACATCAACTCATTTGACCAAAAAGTGAATCACAAAATAAAAAATTACATGACCTAATATGCGGCTTTCCTAAGAGTACAGTTGGCAGAAAGATTACATATTTTAATATATTTTATGATTGATGAAGAAATTTGTGACACAA
Source organism: Cynara cardunculus var. scolymus (assembly GCF_001531365.2). NCBI lineage: Eukaryota > Viridiplantae > Streptophyta > Magnoliopsida > Asterales > Asteraceae > Cynara > Cynara cardunculus. Next base: position 45,679 of record NW_020201709.1, read on the forward strand.
GTGAAAGACCATGAAGAAAATTCAGCACATATTTTCTCAAGGAACCAATTTAGGAGCTTGACTATTTGAACCATCAGCTTGAGGGATATTTGGTATGTCTTCCTCCAATGTAACTTGCTTCTCCTACCACTAGGATTTAGGTCAGACAGAGAATGACATGTTTTATGTTCATGTGAAGTTCGATTTTATTACTTACAGCACAAAAAATGGAAAAAAAATTGTGTGGTCAGTTTTGTTTCCCTTGCAGACTATTTTCTTAATGAATCTCGGTATCTAGAGATATTAGGTCTCCAAATTTCTGTGAGATAGAGCTCTTCTATGATTAGATTTTTTGTATTCTATTTCTATACTTCTCTGCATATGCTGGATGAAAATGCCTCCTCTGGTATACACTTATTCTCTGATAATTGAAAACTGCCTGGCCTCGTACAGCTGTGGGGTTGAGGTGGGGGAACATGAAAACCTGAACATGCAGACTTGGTTTATGTTTGAGTGACAGACAAAAATTAATTTCTTTTGCTTTTGGTTGAAGAATTGAGAAAACCTATTGCTCAATCCTCCATATTCAAAGAAAACTCCCACATTCACTTGGTGTTGTATGCCTGCAGTTCAAATGATAAACCCGAGTGTTCGATATCTGTTCTCACTCACCTCATGCGAACAAGCCTAACAATGGGGATGATGATAAGATATCTACTGGAAACTCCAACATATTAACAGTGTATGATATACTGTGTATGTAATTAATCTAGAAGTAAACACCAAAGGAATTAAAAAATCCTAAATATTTCTGTATACAGATTTAGGTGTTTGGTAATTAAGTTAAAAGAGAATCTTTTTTATACAGTGTTTTAAAAATCCCCGCTTCGGCTCAAGCAGCCATGTAGGCGTTAAGCGTCCCCTCACCACTTCAAATAAATTAAGGCCACTAAATCAGCTGCCTAACCTAGGAGTTAAGCATCGGTTACCACTTTGATTACCAACTAACTGTTGAACTAAGCATTTCAAAGAACTAGCAAAAATCAATAAACATTTCTAAGCTTATGCTCATCAATCAACTTCTCTGAATTTAGAGAGAATTTTCCTAACCCTCTGATTAGATAAATAATCAAACAAAAAATGGTATCTTATGTGTTTACATACTCCAAAAGTAACTTTTTTACAAACATTGAAATGAACTGCCTATGGTTCTGCTTAATCCTTGTTTAGATGCTTGAGCACTAGAAGGTCATACGGTACCTAGCTCCACTTTAAAGCTTTTCAGAACACTACTTTGATCTATTTACTAATGGATAAAGTTGCTTGTAGAGAAAGTTTGGGAAACCTCTAAAGTACATCTCATATTTGAAACATAATTAAATGCTTTTGATTATTCTCTCTTCCATCCAATTCGTCTAATTAAAGCCCATATACATCGAGATGGCTATCTCTAAGCTTTTACCAGGTATGTCACAACTAGTCATAACAGAAGTCAATGTAGTTAAAATTTTGTCTTCAAAATTCACATCATGTCAGCATGTACTTTTCGTATAGTCCATGTAATTAATTCATGTGGCATACATGCAGCTAGTTCTATTATCTATAGTAGCATACTTAACATGTCAATGTAATGGACCCTTATGCTTAATATGTAAAAACTAGCAACCACTTCTCCCACAAATGCCTTTTTTCTACGATTCTTATTGCAACTCTTTTTAATTTCTCTCCTAAACTCCTCTCTTTTCTATTTTGTCATTGTTGTTCATCACTACTCAGTTCAGCCAGTTGAATGAAAATGACAAATTTGATGGCGTCTAGCTTAGATTATACTTATTTAGTTTCTCTTCCTAGTTAAATTAGGTTTATTTCTTTACAATAAATATTGTAATCTCAATGGTTTAATTAAAAATTATCACTATTTACATATGAATTTTGCTTGTATGGTTGGTCATTGTGAACACCACCGTAAACTCTACTATGTTGCCCATGTCCATTAATTTCAATTTCAAGGAACCCCTCTTTTTATCCAAAATTTCTTCATGAAGAGGATAGATAAAGTGAGAAAGATGCCACGGGAATTAATTTCACACAAAGAGAGAAAGATGCTGTTTCTTTGCACCCTAACTGAATCACAAAGACATCTAAATGTCTAGCTACTCTTACATGTTACACAAACTGCAACACAAACCTCTCAAGCTCTAAAGAAATCTCACCTTATTGGTGGTGGTTTTCATTCTTCTACAACTATATTACTCCACTCCAGTTCTCCCTCATTTGGCACCGAGTGTCATTTTCCTTCATTGTTCATTTCTAATATTCCCTCTTTATCCTTTTAATCATTTCCTCACACAGCTGCAATGTGGTCAGGGGATAGATGCTATAATTGCACTTGGTAAAAACTGATCTCCTACTCCATCCTAATGATGTATTGCTCCCTATGGTCCTAAGTAAATGCACAATGCCAGTTATTTGCTCATATGGACCAACAAGAAATCACATGTAACACTCAGAAAACCTAAGACTTCTAGAAATGAAGATAAATCTGCAACAACAGGTCTAGTTTTAGTTTTAAGCCTCCAATATACCCTTACTGTAGCTTCCCTAAACAAACATACATGTAAATCTGCTTATCACACACATTATCCCCACCGTGCATAGAGTCAACTACATCGTTCATGCAATTCAGATACCCTCTACCTCCGATATCAACTTTATCAATTTACTGACCACTTCATAGAATAAAATTATTAATACCAACTTTTTTCCGCTTACGTATCTACAAAAGCAGTGATCTATACCAATCCTTTTACACTTTCATTGCAACATCGGTATATCATGGCTATCTACATGTCTACTGTAATTCTAGGGGAACAACAAGAACTACATTCACAGATACAACTACATTCAATATTCTAGTGGATGTTTTGAATGGGTGTTGAACACTTGCACATGTGAAGTACCTCATGTGAAGTGCCTGATAATCTATAAGGGCGCCTATATGTATCACTTCCACCAGAAGTGATTGAACTGAAAGTAAAAAAGTGCATCCAGCAGGAAATAAGTAAGGTATAGCTATGAGGCTAAACAATTCGCATCTAACACCCCGCGTTCTAACTTTATGGGCATAACACTGATCCTCAATTAAACACTTTAAGTGTTAAGAAAATTTTGATATTCTTTACAAATATAAGAAGTAGAAAATTTTCAACATCAACCCTTTTAAGATCACCAAATGAATGAATCAGAAAGTAGTTGGTTCGATCAAAATAGTCAATTTCGAACCAAGGGGTATATGAAGTTGGGGAAGTAAGGACCTGTCGGAGAATGTTATCGGCGATCCGGTAGTAGTAACGGAGGGAAATTCGATCATCAACATTTATCTTCTGTGCGCTGGCAGCTACATTGATTGTTCCGGAAGATGACCTCATCGTCATAGGGTTTGAAATTCCTGTTTTCTACTTCCGGTTCGAACAAAATTGCATCGTCTTCAGAGGATCAATCAGAATCTCAGCACTCTGAGAATCAATTTACGATTCTAATCATGGATTTTGTGAGGAGGTTTATGAGGAAAGGTCTGGGAAAGCAGTCAATGGCGCCGTTGAGAAAGAGTGCGATGTAAACAAAAAGGAGGTTTTGAGATGAGGGCAGCGACGTAAATACAACGACAAACAAGAGGATAATTAATTGTTCATTCAGTTTAACCGGTTTCTGGAGTGAACCGCCTTCCGGTTATTTGATTCATGTTATTTGGTTTCTTTAAAATGATGTGATAACCAAATTAAACTAGTGTTATATTCGTTTCGTTGATCGGATGCATGTCATGACTTTAAATAGATTGTAAACATTCTTGAAACAAATCTCAAACAAAGGACGATTTATCAACCTGAACAAATCGATAATATTAGAAATGTGAGCATAAATCTATGTGACATAGGTTTTTTCCTAACTCGATTGGCACCCCCAAGTAATACTCATACTATCTCACAATGTACCCATATCAAATCCCTTTAGACGGAGATGAAAAGAATGATGAAAATTAGTTTCTACCTGAGGAAGTCCAGGGCTAGTTCCCTTCTTGATAAATCATTCAATGTCTTGAAATTGAGATGAAAAAACTTTTTGTGCCATAATCAGTTGACATCTGAAGAGGCTTTAGAGAGAAAATAGATGTTTTTAGTGAGACAAGAATCCATGTTGATAACATAGACATTTTCCATACGAGTACTAGTGACGGCAAGTTTTCCATCATTGTCACTAATTGTACAGGCTTTCTTTGAGAAGTTTACTGAGAAGTCTTTGTCATACAGCTGACTAATGTTGAGTAAGTTGTGTTAGTTACTCCATTAGTCAGTACATCGAAAAAGTGGTTGTGGGAACGATACGCTTCGGTTACCGGCGAACGCTTCCAAAGGCGACCAGCTTTCAATACTAGTTGTTACCTTATGCTGCCATTTTTATAATATTATTGAATAGCATGGTTGGGGGCTAAGATAACTCAAATGGGAGAGTCGTGTTATGAGTGACCTTATTGCACGGTTCAGAGAGCACTTGTGTATGTGATGCAAGTGAACGTGTACGAAAAAGCTGTCGTAAAGTTTCGTTGTTCGTTCCGTCGTCGACCCTATCTATGTTTCTATGATGGCCCAAGAACACGCTCATTCTTCAACCATAGAGAGACTTTTGAATTGCAAGGTGTTGTATCTCTTTCCATTTCCACCAAAGGTCACTAAGTGGCCTTTTCCTTCCTTATACTCAGTGAGCATCGACTTATTTCCCGTCATATTCTGGAGCATCTACTATCCAGATACCATATTCCTTTTAAATCTTGCACTCACAAGAGAGATTAATTTTACTTTGGTCTACAAGAATAGAAACAATTTGTAGAAGGGGGAGGGATGAATACAAACACAGTATTTTCAAATTTAAAATATATATTGATAGAGAAGATCAATACAGATTTTACAAGACTGTTTGAGGAAAGATAAGGTAATGAAAACCTATCTAAACAATCTTTGGTTACACACAGAGCTTTAACAAATACAAGAAAAAAGATTGCTAAAAAGAAAGATCCTTTACTTAACCTAGAAGATGCTTGAAGTAAGAATAAGGTTAGAGAGAGATGCGCGTTCTCTGCATGGAGAAGAAACACTTCTATTTATACCAAGTGCATTAAATGATCATTTAATGCAATATGGTAGGTTTAGAGTGCGTGTCAAACCTTAAGAGGAAGACTTGTCCTTTGCTACAGTGAATAGTACAAAAGCACTATTCTTGAGCAGACATCCTTACCTAAAGTTGGTGGACAAAAAGTCGATTAATCGGCTCCGTACCGTACTAACTTTTGTAAGGGTATGGGTTTATCCTTTGTGTACATAAGGACAAAACAACAACAATCGTGCTAAGCAAGCTTCCTTTGATCGCTGAATGTTGGAATGACCTGGAGGTCTCATCATCATTCGTTGAAGCTAGAGCAGTCTTCACACATGTATAGACAGACTTGTAATCACTGAATACCGCTTCAGATCACGTACTCGCCAGTCTCTAATCTTTAGTTTCAGTCTTCGACTTTTGCTGAAGGTTCTTTGGTATGAGTGTTGTCTTCTTGAAGTATTGCTGTCTCTGATAGATTTATAATGCAAGTTCTTTAGCGATCACTGAACATACTCAGTGATGATTGCTGGAACTGAAAATACTTAAACATAAAAATACAACGTGAAAGGGAAAAGGGATTATCATCAAATCACTGAGAGAGAGGATCAACAATATCCCCCTATTTGATTATAACAAGATAACATAAAGAAGGTTATCT
>NW_020201710.1:0-4958 GCF_001531365.2 Cynara cardunculus var. scolymus
CTGCATTCAAACATTGACCTAGTGGCATATACGGATTCAGACTATGGTGGATGCCAGATTGACAGAAAGAGCACCTCTGGGAGCTGCCAGTTTCTTGGAGGAAAACTAGTAAGTTGGTMGTCAAAGAAGCAGAACTGTGTTTCAACTTCTACAGCAAAGGCTGAATACATAGCTGTTGCAAGTTGTTGTTCACAAGCTCTAGGGATGCAGACCCAACTACGTGACTACGGCTACTCTGTCAACAAAATCCCCATTCTTTGTGATTCAAAGAGTGCAATAGCTATATCAACCAATCCAGTTCAACATTCTAAGACAAAGCATATCGACATAAGGTACCATTTTCTTAAACATCAAGTTGAAGAAGGTAATGTCGAGTTATATTTTTTTTAAATCAGAATTTCAATTGGCTGACCTCTTTACTAAAGCCCTAGATGAGAAAAGATTTAATTTTCTTATAGAGAAAATAGGAATGACATGTCCAGAGTCCTAGTTATTGGTTGTCTTAATTCTTTATTCAATTCTGTATGTAGTTTTCTTTTAATTTTCATTTTTGTATATAGTTTTTATTTCTTGAATAGCCTTTCACTTGATTATTTAGTTAAACAGGTTTAACCTAGCAGAGGCTTGCAAGGTTCAAGGGGGAGTGTGTGCTTTTAAAATGATAAAACCTCTTGAAGAAGAAAAATATTTTTAATCGCAGAAGTCTTTTCACAGAACCACTGTGACCGCTTACAGAGGCTCTTTGAACGGATCTTCTGTAGACACTTCTTCTTAGGATTTTAAATGGTTTTTATTCTACGGGGAGCCAAGGAAGCTGGCTCAGAGGGGGACTTTTTTAAAATGAAAATCAAACCACAAAAGGTGCTAAAAACTTTCGAAGTATCTTGTTCTCAGAGGTCAACTCATCAGAACCTCTGGCACTTCTAACAGAGGCTGTGTGAGTCTGAGCTGAGCAAGTACTCATCTCTCTGCGGATTTTCAAACCGTTTAGATAATAAAGGTGTAAGCTTATAAGAAGACCCGACACATATCACAAAGGCTCTGTTACCCTTAGGCCTCTGACAGAACTCTCTTAATAGTTCTTGTCTATTGATATGGTGCGCGTGGTTCTGTGGATAAGGGTTAGAATCTACACGCGCATGTCAGAAAAAAGGGGCGCACGTCATCAATCGTGCGTCTTCCCAACACGGCGTGTCATACCTTTTTGAGCCGTTTCAACCCAAAACCACTCATCACGACCTTTCATCATTAAAACAATTCATTTTAAATCCCTCCCTATAAATACGTCTTTCCGCCCAAATCAAAAACCTTTACCACTCTCAAATACTCCGGCGAACCTGCAACTAAGAATTTCTCAAGCATTCAACCTAGAAAATGTCTTCTTCATCTGTATCTGCACAATCCGTCAACGTTTCGAGCGACAACGAAGTTACCCAAGCTCAAGCGTTGACATCCCACGCCCTATCCTTTGTTCAAAACAGATACGAGAAAGTCGTACTCGTTAAAAAGCCAAACAACTACTTCTTCGTCCCATCTGCAACAGGTTTTCCCGATTTCACCTTTCCATTACTCGAAATACTAAGAAACCATCCTCTTTTCTTTGCCCTATCTGCTACCAAACCAACCCCAGAACCATACATAACCCAATTTCTCCTAAGTTCCTACTTAACAACCCTTGACAATTCTGGATTAACAGTTGTTGGATACGCCTCACACCCCGTCAATAAATCTCTGGTTCCCTTAGAACTGAATGTGGACATTTTAAGAACTGCCCTGCGTTTACCCACATTGGAGGAACTTAAATTGAATGCCTATGCTGCGACCCCCACTGACGAGGAACTGATTCAATTCCTGGAATTTCACTCCTATGCGACCCTTATTGTCAAAAGAACTTAATTTAAGCGCAAAGGACTGCCCCCTGTCTGGAACACCCTGTTTTCTATCGTCAACTGTTGCTTGACAGGGAAGGTGGGTAGTCACGACCAGACCTCACACGCCATGATGTCCATCGTGTACGGAATCTACTTCAACCTTCCTCTGGATTACACGCAGTTAATATTCGAAGATATGGTCGGGTTAATCAAGAAGAAATGCGCGAGTCAGAGGGGCGAAAAATCAAAGGTCAAAACACAAAAGAAGGCCAAGGAGGACATGAACCAACCCAACCTTATTTTGCAACGTTTCCTTGGTCTAGTCTTTGGCGATCTATTAGCAGCCAAACTAACTTTTGTGGAGCCAAACGCAAGGCTCTACCCGTTCAAGGAATTTCACCCCACTGAGCATGAGCAAGGGTACAGAAGCCCAAGACCCTTATCCAGATCCATGCTCAGATTTCTTAGCCACGAAGACAGGAAGGCCTATAGACRTGGATTCAGGCGACCAGAACCGGTCCCTGAGACCCCACCACGAATAGGAATCCCCTTAGGAGAGCGAATCGAAAAAATGAGGGTTGAGGGAYGTACGGAGGAGCCTRCAGAGGCTGGTAAGACGAGTGAGGCAATCCCTAGAAACCCAAGTCCCCAACCAAGAAGCTTAAGAAGACACAGAAGGGTGCCGACTCTTCTGTGAAAAAGAAGGCAAAAAAGAGGCCTGCAGAAGAAGAAGGTCCAAGTGTTCCTCTGCCAAAGCCTAAGAAGAAGAAAGTCAAGAAGGCTCAACCAACAGAGCATGTGGTCACATAGCCTGTGGTCACAGAGCCTGTTGTCACAGAGGCTGTGGCACAAGAGAGCCCGGCAGAGGCTACAACTCATAAGCGCAGAAGATTGCGCAAAGTCGTTCTCGATGTTTCCCCAACAGAACAAATCTAGGATGTTCTCGCCAATATCCAAAAAGAGTTCAAAGCGATAATCGATATATCCAAGTTGGGGACAGAGGTCGTCTTAGACGACGAAGAAGAAGAGGAAGAAGAACTAGGTGAGGGAGAACAAGATGCCAAAGGCACACAACCTAGCCCACCTCCCAGTGCATCCCACGCTTCTAGGGGCCCTGTTCTAGAAGGATCCCCTATTGAACAAGGCTCGCACATGCCAAACCCAAACCAGCCTACCCACACAGAGGACACTCTTTCGTCCTCTGTGGAACGCACAACCGGGCAACCACAAAATACTCCTCCATCCTCTCAAAAGGATGAAGGTTTTACTACAAGAGTTCCTTTGCCCAAGGACTCGACACATCCCACAGAAGCATTCGTTGCTTCTTCACAAAAGAGTGACCACCCAAAACGTGCTTCGGAGGCACAAGTTAGGCACACAGAGACAGAGGGTCTAGAATGCCCTTTGTCCCTACTAGATCACTCTGCCATGCTAGGCTCTGAACCTACAAGGCACAAAATCTACAGAACACCAGTAGGCTCTCCTTTGGGAGAAGTTCGAGGGTCTGGTGGAAGTCCCCGAGCAGACTACTCAATACCAGTCGCTGAGGGCGCCTCACGCTCCAAGGCTTCTAAATCACCATGTGTTGGTGGTTTAGGTACCCAGGAGACGTATGTGACAAAGGGGGAGCTTCAAACCTTTGCCACAGATGTATTCAAAAAGATAGACGAGTTGAAAAGCTTGTTTATCTCCCACTTGATGGCAGAAGACCTTTCACCAATAACAGAGGCTCTGAAGGAGTTGAGCTCAACCACAACAGAACTCAAGTATACACTTTCAACCCTTCAGAGCTCTGTCCTACAGAAAGATGATCTCACAGAGAAATTCAAAGCTCTAAGCCTCAACCCCTCCTCCATCCAGACCTTGAAGACAGAACTTTCAGAAATGGCCGCCCAATTCTCTGCCGACTTCATCTCTGCGGGCTACACGGATTACTCCTCTCTCAAAGATGAAATCAAGCAGATGTTTTCCTCTGCGGTGACTTGCGGTATTGATACAAAGTCCTCAAGGGCCAACATCAATCACCTAGCTACCCACAGAGAGATTGACGCTACGGTTGAAGCTCTGGGTAATCTCGTGTGCAAGCGTACAGACCAGCTTCTCAAAGAGGCCCGTGCCTCCAACAAAGCGATCAGAGACTGCACATCACAGCTCGTGAAAGAGGGTGACCTCCTCAGAAGCGAAATCTACAGAAGCGTCTCCAAACTGAAGTGGGCAACAGAGATCGACATCAATCACGCCTCTGAGCTTGCAAATGAGGCAATTAAGAAGATGATGAAGGCGGCCACCAAAATATTGCAGAGGTTGGAGAAGGCTCCCCTGGACTCATGCAAGGCAAAAGCCAAAAAGAACCATGACGATCAAGAAGGTGATGATCATGATCGTCATGAGGGGGAGAAGAAGGCTGAGAAGAAAGTACTAGAGCCAAAGAAGACTCCTGCCAGAGGCGTCAAGATTGTGGACTCTACAGCTGCCTTGTTCTCTAAAGGCAAGGAAAAAAGGCTCCAGAGCCTAAAGGAAAAGGAAAAGGCAAAGTTGTAGAGTCACCACAGAAGGGGTCGTCGTCTAGCAAAGAGACTCCATAGCCCATAAATTAAGAGGAATACAGAGACGACCCAACACTCCTTGAAGCTCTAAAGGCATCCTGGCAGAGGCTCAAGCAAAGAAAGGCAGAGGCCCCATCCCTCACAAAGAAGGAGAAGGCCCTTCATCACAACTCCCACAAGTCCAAGAAACGTCCACGGGTACGTTTGACGCTCTGCAAGGAACCGTCAAACCCATCCTTGTAGAGGGGTCAACCCAGAGGCCAATTCTGGAAGAAGAGGAAGCCAAGGTGCCAGAGTCCGCCACGGTAGGAAGGGTTTACGAAATATTCGAATCAATGAGCAAAATTCCAATGTCAAAAGTCAGAACAGAGCCTGTTACTACTTTAGAAGAAATTCAAGTGTGGAGGTACTCTGCAGCAGACACAGAGCCTCCCTATGATCCAGAGCTTACAGGGATCCCTTCTGCTGCCGCCAAGTTCCAGTTCTCTAAGCTCACAAGGCCTCGTGAGCAAGTCTTCTCAGAGCACATGATCACCTCCCT
>NW_020201710.1:7623-17766 GCF_001531365.2 Cynara cardunculus var. scolymus
GGAAAATAAATGACGAGAATGTAAATTACAAGAAAATAAATGACGAGAATGTAAATAACGGAAAATAAAAGACGAGAATATAAATGACGGAAATTAAAAGACGAGAATGTAAATAAAGAAAAAGATGAAGAACTTAATTAAAACTACCCTTGGAGAGGGTTTACAAATGCTAGTAAATGGAATACAATGGAATAAAAGATGGAATGAAGCATGGTTTAGAAGGCACTCCAAGCCTTCTTTTTATACCCAAAAGGGGTCACTAGAAGACAAAAGAAAAAATACTTGTAGGCTAAGTCTTCCAAAAGTAAGTTACAAACCAACAAAAGTGTAACTAAAAAGTACACAGGCCTAACCAAAGTCTAACATCAGATTTTTCAACTAAAAACCTAGCTTTTACAGCTGTCCTCCACCTTCAAAAAGTCAGCGTCTTATCCATTAAGCCCTCCAAAAAGCTGCGCATGAATCAGGTCGACGCTGCATCAATGTTGTAGCATCAGCTGTTTTCACAAAAACTCTCAATCAACTTCATTTACACATACCAACAAGTCAACCACAATATTTAGCTTCATAATAACAAATGTATAAAGAAATAAATGAAAAGGACTCAAAGTGGGAATGAAAAGAAATTATTATAACTAAAAAGACGTGAAAAGAGCGCTTTATGTGTTAAATTCTCAACACATATCAAAAATCAACCTCTTGGGGGTTCTCTTGGGGGTCCAAAGTTGGTTGGGGTGCAGAAAAGGGAAATAACTTATTACTAGATGGGTTGTTCTCTTGAAAATCAAAATGGAAATCTTCCCCCAAAGTGTCACTAAGGTTTAGGTCAAAGTCATGGATGGTGGCAGTGCCTGGTGGTGTAGAGGCAAAGGGTATTGGGGGATGTTGCGATGGTTGGTAGCGAATAGGCGAGATAACGGGTGATGGTATAGAAATCTTTGGTGTTGGTAAAGATAGGGAGAGGAAAAGGGGTTTAGCGGTGGAAGGGGGAAGGGGTGCGACCGACTGTAGTGAAATAGAGGGGCCGGTGGTAGTGATGGTTAGGGTTTTAGTGACTAGGGGAAGAGAAGGAGGAATGCTTACCGGAGTGACAACAGCGTGGGACTCATCGTACTCCACTCGAACGGTCATGGCTTGACTGGCGGTCGCCGTGACAGGCTCTATGGCAAGCACGGCGAAGGCAATGGGATCGGGCGACAACGACCCGGATTCGACGGCAGGCGGTTCGACAGGAGCAACAATGGATGACTCGCCGACGGACGTGCGGCGCAAAGACCGACGAGTTGGAACTCGGCCGGCGGTGGGTTTCAGGGATCTCGCCATGAGAGAAATAAAGGAGATGAAGAGTGTAAAATGAAATGCAAAATCCACTTTCCCCCCTTTTTCTCTAAAACCGACGGTTACCTTCTCAAAACTACCCAACATGCAAAACCCAACAGTCGTATAAGATTTTGAATAAAATAAAAAAAAGCTTTTGTCATGTCAAAGTCCTACCCAAGCCGCCTAAATCAGAAAAACCATCATTTTTTTCATTTTTCATTTTTTATTTTTCATTTTCCATTTTCTTTTCTTAACTCTTTTTTTCTTTTCTTTTCTTTGCTTTTAGAAAATAACACAAATACCCGTCAAAATCATTTTTTTCAAAACAGTCTTGACTGTGGGAAATGCCTACAGAGAGCACACCAGCAAAATACAAACACAGAGTAAGAAGAGCGTAAATATATATTATATATACAATAGATGATTTGATAAAAATCAGGGAGATTTTTGGCTTGGATTTTGCATTCCTTTCGGAAAGAAATGTTTGATCCGATGCCCATTCACTTTAAAAACACTATTATGTTGTAGGTTTAAAAGATCTATTGTTCCAAAATTTCCCACTTCAACAATAGTGAAAGGTTCAGACCATCTAGATTTAAGCTTTCCGGGAAAAAACTTTAATCTAGAATTAAAGAGAAGAACTTTTTGACCTTTTTCAAAAATTCGCTGATTGATCCTACCGTCATGCCACACTTTTGTATTTTCTTTATATAACTTGGCATTCTCGTAGGCTTGATACCTCAACTCTTCCAACTCATTGAGTTGGAGCTTTCTTTTCTCTCCCACAGAATTTGCATTTAAATTGAGTTCTTTAATAGCCTAAAATGCCTTATATTCTAATTCCAACGGGAGGTGACATACTTTTCCAAAAACAAGTTGATACAGAGACATGCCCAAAGGAGTCTTGAAGGCGGTACGGTAAGCCCATAATGCATCATCCAATTTGTGCAACCAATCCTTTCTGTTTGGCTTGACAACATTCTCTAAAATATTTTTAATCTCGCGATTGGAAGATGGTAAGTTGTGGCAACTCTATGTTGGATGTTGTATTTATCAGGAACGATACTTAGAATTTTGTTTATGAAATGAGTCCCTTCATTTCTTATCAAGGCTCGGGGAGTTCCAAAATGAACAAAAATGTTTTTATGCAAAAATTTCACTACCGTTTTGGCATCATTTCTTGGGCAAGCCTTAGCCTCTATCCATTTGGAGACAAAATCAACCGCAAACAAAATGTATTGATTATTAAAAGACATGGGAAATGGTCCCACGAAATCAATACCCCAAACATCGAAAAGTTCAACTTCTAGAATATTGTTTAAGGGCATCTCATTTCTTTGGGACAAATTTCCCATTCGTTGGCATTGGTCACAACTTTTCACAAACTCGAAAGCATCGTTAAACATGGTGGGCCAAAAACCATGTACACATCCTCGCTTAAAGTTCTACTGAGGAACATAGTTTTAACATCCATCTACCATATCTATAATAATGATACGCAACTATGGCCAGAAGAGTCCTGATGGATTTAGTCAGAGCCACTGAAGAAAAGTTATTACCGTAATCTACTCCCTGAGTCAGAGTGAAACCTTTTCTGTCAACTTAGATTAATAGGTATGCACAATCCCATCCATGTCAGTGTTCCTTTTGAATACCCACTTACACCTGATGAATTTTATAGTCCACAAGTGTAGCTACCAAGTTTCTAAACTTGGTTATCTGACGTGGATTGTATTTCAAGCTTCATTACATCTTAGCATTTATCATATTTCAAACTTGATACGGCTTCCTAGTAGTTTCAGGTTCATCATGAATTGTATCGTCACTGTCAATGAGATAAACATATCTCTCAGGATCTTAGTGATTCCTACCCGATCTTTAGACTATTTATATCATCCTTTTCTTCAAAAACCTGTTGAGGTTCAACATCTTATTGATCCGTCTGTGTCAACCATAGTCTCATCTTATGGTTCTTGAATTTTTTCAAGTTCTATTCTATTCCTCGTAGTAGTTGTTGTTCAGATAATCTTTTTCTAATAACTCACCATGTTGCGCAACGAATACTTTATTCTTGTTGGGTTCATTGAAGTAATATCCAATTGTCTCTTTTGGATATTCCACAGATTTTCACTTTTCAGACCTCAGATCAAGCTTCTTGGAAGCTTCTTGCTTAACATCAGCATCACAACCCTATATTTTCATATAAGATAATTTTACGATATTCCTTGTCCATAATTCATATGGTGTTTTATCGGCCTTTTTGTTTGGTGCATTATTCAGTATTCAAGCAACTGCTTCTAGAGCATATCCCAAGAAACTCTTAGGCAGAGTGGTACGACTCATCATAGCGAGAACCATGTCCAATAAGGATCTATTTTCTTCTTTTGAACACACTGTTATGTTAAGGTGTCCTAGGAGGAAATAATTGAGATACTATCCCACAGTATCTAAGATGATCAATAAACTCTTGACTTGGGATATTCGTGACTTTGATCAAACCAAAGCATTTTTATGTTTTTCCAAGTTGATTCTCAATTTCATGATGAAGTCATAAAGCTTTCAGTCTTGTTTTTCCTTAGGTAAATGTACTCGTGTCTATTGAAGTCATAAGTAAAAGTTATGAAGTAGTAGTGATCATTTCTTGTGATTGAACTGGAAAGCCAACATACGTTAGTATGAATGACTTCTAACAGTTCTGTAGCTATTTCGATTTTGCCTTTTAAAAAGTACTTTTGTCATCCTGTGTAATAAATAAGACTTTACATGTATCATATGAATCATCATATGATTCCAACAGTCCGTTCCCCTAGAATTTGGCTATGCGTTTCTTGTTTATGTGTCACAAGTAGGCCTATTTTAAGCCCCTTAATTTGTTATATATTTATTTGTAAATATAACTATTAATTTGATAAATACCATTGAGTGGTTTGACTACAAATTACAAAACATTGCTAAGGTAAACCAAAATTCTATCATCACTAGAAATAAAAATAAATCCAGTTTACTTTAATTGAGAAAATGAAAAAAATATTCCTAACAATGATAGATACATAAAAAACTTGCTATATGCTAAAATAAGACCATTTGGCAGTTTCATATCATATGTGCCCTGAGCAATGCTAACTTTTCTCCATTGCCCATCCTTGTTCTACTTTCATCTTTTCTATACTTCTTAGACCATACAGAATAGTAAATATATGAGTATCATATTCGGTACCCAGGGTCATGATCAATGTTGGAACAAAAATGTTGTATTCAAGTCCTAGTGTTAAAACTGTTTTAGATGCTTTGCATTAGGTAGTTGTTGTTATATCCTTTTGTAGTAAGTTGATTTTATTTCCTGTTTAGGAAGTTTCTATAAATAGCAGTTGTGCTAGTTTAGTTGGTTAACAATCTTTTGACAGTTTCATATGCGTACGTTGAGAGAGATCATTGTGTAGGCAAGAACATTTACTCATAGTTTATGCAATATACATTGGTCGACAGATTCAATCACTATTCTTGTATGAATTGCTGATTAGACTTGATTTCTGGGATCACAATC
This sequence comes from Cynara cardunculus var. scolymus, assembly GCF_001531365.2. Lineage (NCBI taxonomy): Eukaryota > Viridiplantae > Streptophyta > Magnoliopsida > Asterales > Asteraceae > Cynara > Cynara cardunculus. The sequence goes on from NW_020201710.1 coordinate 12,488, forward strand.
GGTACCAGAGCAACATCAGATCGACTAGATTGGATTTGAAGTTGATTTCTTGAAATTCTATTTTTGACAGTTCTTGGTTCTGTTCTTAAATTTTTTGTCAATTTCGAATTGTTTAATCGAAAATTGTAATGAGGATATGTGTTTAAACTATTTCTGCAACATTTGCGAATAGTTCTGTGCTAGAAAATTGCATCAATTTGCAATTTTTGAGTGATTTTGAGCATTTTTTGAAATTTGGTATTAAGTATTCATACTCATCGGACGTTAAATGTTCATCATCCGATAAGGCTTATTTGATTGGTTGTTAAATTTGTTGTTATAGTGTTATTCATCGTTTGAATGACTTGGGTTTGTTTTGAATTGGTTATCGTCTGTGTGGTGATCAATAACTTGTAGTTATCACCTACAACTTGTGCGATTTGTCTTGGTTATTTTTCTCATCAGATAGTGTTGTCTGATAACTCTTGGTTATCGTTCAAAGAGTCATCCAGAGACTCGTTCATCACTTGACACTTGTGTGATTACTTGTCTTAATTGCTTAATAGACTTGTCCGCATATTGTATTCATCGATCATATTGTGTCTGGATATCTTAGTTTTATCGTTCAATTGATTTTAATTATTCCTCATCGGGTATCATTGTCCGATATCTCTTGTAATCGATCACAATCTTGTCCGATAACATCTTTATCGACCAAGTCTTACTCGATATCAAGTCTGTCCGGTGTCTTTGGTGTCCGATATCATTTTTGTCCGATAAGCATATCATATGTTGTCCGATATCCTCACACTTGTTGTCTGATAAGCACTTTCTTCCTTGTCCGATAACTTTGAACTTTTGTACGATAAAAATTATTTTGTTGACCGATAACTTTGATTCTTCTGTCTGATATCTTTGAAGCCATTTATTGAATATTTTTCAAGTATCAAGAGATTCTTTATGGTTTATTAAGTTTCAAATCCAATCTTTGTGCATTATCTGAAAAAGATCATTTTTCAAGTCTTAAAAATGTCAAAGAATATGTTAAGCATAGATTCAGACTCCAAGCCTTTTGTTCTTGCTGTCAGAGAGTACATGTAATGGAAAGTTCAAATGGTACATTTTCTAGACAATAAATATGAGAAATTAATGGAATCTATCAAGAATGGACCGTATGTCAGTTATATGGATCTACCATAACAGACTTCCACTGATGGAATTGTTGTGCCTGCCTTAAAGAGAAAGAAAGATCCACAATACTACACTGAAATTGAGAAGCAAAGGGTCCTCATTGATAAGAAAGCTTGGACTTTTATGTTGATGGCCATTCTAGCCGAACTTTTCAACCGAACTAATAGTAGAGGCTCAGCTAAAGAACCTTGGGATGAACTTGAAAAGCAGATGTTCAATAGTGAAAAGTGAATCCAGACTAGGATGAACCAGTGCATAAATGCGTATGAAGGGTTTAGGGCTCGAGAGAACGAAACAATCACGGAATCCTACAATAGGTTCAATGTGATTTTGAATAACCTAAGGAGGAATGTGTAATAGTCTGGTTATTATTTCGGATATATATATATATATTAATATATATATATATATATATGATATGCATATGTATGATATATATGTATGTATGATATGTGTGTGTGGGAGTATATAATTAAAGAAAAGAAGGGAGAGGGGTCGGCTATTAAGCCACCTCTCAAAATCCTTGTGGGTGGGTATGTATATATAGTTTTTGATGAAAAGAAACACACACATACACATACTTCAATTTGAAAACTCTCTGAAGATTCTGAAGTTTGCACATCAGGAAGAAGAAAATATATCAAAAGGTTTTGATTCTCAATTTCTAAAGGTGAGTGTTTAGAGCTTTGAATATGAATTGCTTATATGATCTGATAAGCATTTTAGAACTGGTTATTGTGGATTCAATTGCGTTTWATGATGATTCTTGTGTAAACCGGCCAAGTGGTGTCCGGATTGAAATCCGGATACTTAAACCGGATGTGCTTTGTCTGGATATCTCCTAAACCGGACAAGAAGTAAACGGATTATGTTTTAAACAGGGCAAGAGGTGACCGGATAATGTGTAAACCGCTTAAAGAATCAAGTGATGTATTGACCGGATTGCTAAACCGGTCAAGAGTTGTACGGTGTGTTGACCGATTTATATTAAACCGCTCAATGGTTAAAATGTGTATTGATCGGTTTAATCTAAACCGGATGACAAAGAAAATGATATGATGTCCGGATTCTTAAACCGGACAAGGGAGTTGGTTTATTTTCAAAGTGTTGTGATCGGATTGCTAAACCGGACAAGGTTGAATTATTTTCTAAGTGTTTGTACGGAAAGAAAAGAGTTTTAAAGGGKATTGACCRGACATCTAATCCGGACGGTTATGACCGGACTTCAAGTCCGGATAAAAAGAGATGTTTTTGAAAGAATGTTTTTGGAATGATATATTGAGCAGTGTAAACTGCGTGTGAGATGGCGGTGTAACCGCGAGAGTGATATGGGTGGTGTAACCGCGAGAGTGATATGAGCAATGTAAACTGCGTGTGAGATGGCGGTGTAACCGCGAGAGTGATATGGGTGGTGTAACCGCGAGAGTGATATGAGCAGTGTAAACTGCATGTAAAATGGCGGTGTAACCGCGAGAATGATATGAGCAGTGTAAACTGCGTGTGAAATGGCGGTGTAACCGCGAGAGTGATATGAGTAGTGTAAACTGCGTGTGAGATGGCGGTGTAACCGCAAGAGTGATATGGGCGGTGTAACCGCGAGAGTGATATGGGCGGTGTAACCGCGAGAGTAATAGGGGCGGTGTAACCGCGAGAATGGTATAATGGGCGGTGTAACCGCGAGTGAGAAAGAGATAAGAGAATGAGATGGCGGTTTAATCTGCGAGAAACATAAATATACTTATGTTTCAGAACAGGTTTGATTCTAAACTGAATGTTTGGAATATATATTGTTGTATGAGATTATACACTCACTAGACCTTTTGGTCTAACGCTCAGATGTTGGATTAACCTGTTTTACAGGACAGTGTGCTCTGAAAGATAAAGGCAAGGGAAAAGTCTAAATGTTGATATTAGTTTGTTATGTATATGTATTAAAGATACATTTTGATAGTTTATGTTTTGTAATAATACTATTTTAGTATTATGAGAATGATGATGTGAATTATATGTATTTGAAATATGAGGGTTGTTACAGTTGGTATCAGAGCCTTAGTTTAAGGGATCTGGGTATTTGCAAAATACTTAGACTTAAACTAGTGGTGTGAATAGTTAAGATAATAGGTTTCACTGGGTCTATGAACATGGGAATATGTTATAGCTGAAACTATTATGAGAAAGGTAGATTATATATGATTGATATAATCTAAGTTATGAGTAGACATGAGGATAAATGTGCTATGTGTTACTATGTTATGATTATGAGAATAATCATGTGTGTTTAAATGTGACAGAAAAGGTTGCGTATTGAGAAAATGGCAGATAATCCCAATCAGTCTGAAAGAACCTCTACTGATTATGGAAGAGGTCGTGGAAGAAAGAATGTTACGCAAGAAGAGAATCCAGAAAATGTAATTGAAACGCGAAGGTAGACAAGAAACTCGTGGGGACCAGGAATTTTCGGCTCAAGAAAGTTCAATGTCTGGCCAAGGACGAGGAAGAGCGAGGGGTGGACAAAATGTTTCCGACCCTGAATATATTACTCAAGAAATGTTAGCAACTGAGTTGGGAAAATTTCAGGAGAGTTTGGTAAATTTGTTAAAACGTACAAATCAAACTGATCCAAATGTGGAAAGAAATTCTGAGTAAGAGGAAGTTGGAGCCAGTACACCGGTAACTGGTACATCTGTACCTATTACTGCATCCTCAGAACAAAAGGGAGGAGATATCAAGATGTTTCTTACATGTAAACCTCCTAAATTTTCTGGTGAGCGTGATCCTGTTAAAGCTATGTGTTGGCTTAAGGAGATTGAGCTGAGTCTGCAAATCAGTAAAAGTGCAGAAGAAGATAAAGTTATGTTTGTTGTATCTCATTTGAGATCAAGTGCTTTATACTGGTGGGAAGTTCTATCTAGTTCAGACCCGAATATTCTGAAAACTATGGTTTGGGAAGAATTTGTGGTAAAATTTAAAATGCAGTATTGTCCAGAAGCTGCAGCTCGAAAGTTGGAAGATGATTTCCTTCGTCTTGAACAAGGAAATATGTCAGTTCGCTAATATACTGAAGTGTTTATGGAACAATCAAGGTTTGCCGAAGCTTATATTGTATCCAAAAATAGTAAAGTAAGAAAGTATATTTGGGGATTGGAGGCAAATCTTAGAAAATATGTGATATCCAGAAATCCGACAACATTTCAGGCGACAGTTGATGCTGCTGAGATACTGGAACAAGATATTAACCGACAACCGCAAGAAAGGGTTGGAGAAAAGAGAAAGGGGGAAATTACTGTTACTGATTTCCGTAGACCAAGGTTCATGGAAAATGTGAATCGATCACTCTCAAGGTTTAATCATAAGGCTTGTACCCGATGTCATAAAATACATCAGGGAAACTGCAATACAGAATCTTGAGTATGCTTTAAATGTCAGGAACCTGGACATATAGCTTGAGATTGTCGAATGATGCAAAGATGTTATATTTGTAATTCACCCCAACATATAAGTACTGATTGTCCACAAGCAAAGAATAGAGGATTTGGTTTTGCTGGAGGTCGGGGATCTAGATATTCTGGGGGTCGAGGATCTGGGTATGTGCCAACAGGTCGTGGCCAAGGAGATAATCGTGTTAGTCCAAGTGGACGGGGAGGAACAAGACAGATAGACTCTAATGTTAAAGGGGGAGCCTTTCAAATGACGAGAGGTGAGGCAGAAGAGCACCCTGAAGTGGTGACAGGTACAGTTCTTGTTAATTCAGTATGTGCCAAAGTTTTATTTGATTCGGGTGCAAATTGTTCTTTTGTGTCACCATCATTTGTTCACTGCGCACATTTAGAATCTAAAKCRTTRAGTGAAGATCTAATTGTGGAAACAGCAAATGATAGTGAAGTTATGGTTAAGGAAAGAATTGATGATTGTGTTATAAGTATAGAAGGATGTAAGGTACCTATACAGTTATTTCCTTTACCTTTGAGAGAATTTGATGTGATTATAGGCATGGATTGGTTAGCTGAAAACCAAGCTAATATAGTCTGTAATGAAAAGATGATTCATATAGACTTACCTGAGAAAGGAAGGGTTGTGATATATGGAGATAAGCGTGATCGTTACTCTAG
>NW_020201710.1:20216-21946 GCF_001531365.2 Cynara cardunculus var. scolymus
GGAGGGTCGTGGGATTGTCATTTGGCTTTGGTTGAATTTGCGTACAACAATAGCTATCATTTGAGTATTCAGGCAGCACCTTTTGAGGTTCTGTATGGGCGAAAATGTAGAATTCCTTTGTGCTAGTATGAAATAGGTGAAAGATAGTTAGTTGGGCCTGAGTTAGTTCAGCAAACTGTAGATAAAATTGGGGTAATACGAGAACGAATGAAAGCGGCGCAAGATAGACAAAGAAGTTATGCAGATAAACGTCGGAAACCGATTGAGTTCCAAATAGGTGATAAAGTGATGTTGAAAATATCACCATGGAAAGGTATAGTACGTTTTGGAAAGAGAGGGAAGTTAAGTCCAAGATATGTTGGACCATTTCCTATTATTGGGAAAATTGGAGAAGTGGCTTATAAGTTAGAACTTCCTTTAGAATTAAGTGGAATTCATGACACATTTCATGTGTCAAATTTGAGGAAGTGTCTAATAAGTCCAGATGTGGCAGTACCATTACATGAGGTAAGGTAGATGAAAAGTTATGTTTTGAAGAAACCCCAGAGCAGATTACTGATTACAAGGTAAAGAAGCTACGAAACAAAGAAATTGGGTTAGTAAAGGTTCAGTGGCGTTATCATAAAGGATCAGATGCCACCTGGGAACCGGAATCGGAAATGCGGATGAAATATCCTTATCTGTTTACTTAAGTGAATTCCGGGACAGAATTCTTTTAAGGAGGGAATATTGTAATAGTCTGGTTATTATTTCGGATATATATATATATATTAATATATATATATGATATGCATATGTATGATATATATGTATGTATGATATGTGTGTGTGGGAGTATATAATTAAAGAAAAGAAGGGAGAGGGGTCGGCTATTAAGCCGCCTCTCAAAATCCTTGTGGGTGGGTATGTATATATAGTTTTTGATGAAAAGAAACACACACATACGCATACTTCAATTTGAAAACTCTCTGAAGATTCTGAAGTTTGCACATCAGGAAGAAGAAAAGATATCAAATGGTTTTGATTCTCAATTTCTAAAGGTGAGTGTTTAGAGCTTTGAATATGAATTGCTTATATGATCTGATAAGCATTTTAGAACTGGTTATTGTGGATTCAATTGCGTTTTATGATGATTMTTGTGTAAACCGGCCAAGTGGTGTCCGGATTGAAATCCGGATACTTAAACCGGATGTGCTTTGTCCGAATATCTCCTAAATCGGACAAGAAGTGAACGGATTATGTTTTAAACCGGGCAAGAGGTGACCGGATAATGTGTAAACCGCTTAAAGAATCAAGTGATGTATTGACCGGATTGCTACGGTCAAGAGTTGTACAGTGTGTTGACCGGTTTATATTAAACCGCTCAAAGGTTAAAATGTGTATTGATCGGTTTAATCTAAACCGGATGAAAAAGAAAATGATATGATGTCCGGATTCTTAAACCGGACAAGGGAGTTGGTTTATTTTCAAAGTGTTGTGATCGGATTGCTAAACCGGACAAGGTTGAATTATTTTCTAAGTGTTTGTACGAAAAGAAAAGATTTTAAAGGGTATTGACCGGACATCTAATCCGGACGGTTCTGATCGGACTTCAAGTCCGGATAAAAAGAGATGTTTTTGAAAGAATGTTTTTGGAATGATATATTGAGCAGTGTAAACTGCGTGTGAGATGGCGGTGTAACCGCGAGAGTGATATGGGCGGTGTAACCGCGAGAGTGATATGAGCAGTG